>NC_047106.1:91273562-91573562 GCF_902500255.1 Thalassophryne amazonica | reverse complement strand
AAGGGCGAGAAGTGCGAGTTTCACCGCACGTCATTGTCCTTCCTGGGGTTTATCATCTCCTCTAACTCCGTCGCCCCTGATCCGGCCAAGGTTGCGGCGGTGAGAGATTGGCCCCAACCAACAAGCCGTAGGAAGCTGCAACAGTTCCTCGGCTTCGCTAATTTCTATAGGAGGTTCATTAAGGGCTACAGTCAGGTAGTTAGCCCCCTGACAGCCCTGACCTCTCCAAAAGTCCCCTTCACCTGGTCGGATCGGTGCGAAGCCGCGTTCAAGGAGTTGAAACGACGGTTCTCTACTGTGCCAGTTTTGGTGCAGCCCGACCCTAGCCGCCAGTTCATGGTTGAAGTGGACGCCTCTGACTCAGGGATAGGAGCCGTGCTATCCCAGAGTGGAGAGACTGATAAGGTTCTTCACCCGTGTGCCTACTTTTCACGCAGATTGACCCCGGCTGAACGGAACTATGACGTCGGCAATCGAGAACTCCTTGCGGTGAAAGAGGCTCTTGAGGAGTGGAGACACCTGTTGGAGGGAGTGTCTGTGCCGTTCACGGTTTTTACTGACCATCGGAACCTGGAGTATATCAGGACCGCCAAGCGGCTGAACCCCAGGCAAGCCCGCTGGTCACTGTTCTTCGGGCGTTTTGACTTCAGGATCACCTATCGCCCCGGGACCAAGAACCAGAGGTCGGATGCCTTGTCCCGGGTACACGAAGAGGAGGTCAAAACTGCACTGTCGGATCCACCGGAGCCCATCCTGCCTGAGTCCACTATCGTGGCCACCCTCACCTGGGACGTGGAGAAGATCGTCCGGGAGGCCCTGGCACGGAGCCCGGACCCAGGAACAGGTCCGAAGAACCGTTTGCACATCCCACCAGAGGCCAGAGCTGCAGTCTTGGACTTCTGTCACGGTTCCAAGCTCTCCTGTCATCCAGGGGTGCGAAGGACCGTGGCAGTTGTCCGGCAGCGCTTCTGGTGGGCGTCTATGGAGGCCAACATCCGGGAGTACATCCAGGCCTGCACCACCTGTGCCAGGGGCAAGGCAGACCATAAAAGGTCCCAAGTACTTCTCCAGCCGCTACCTGTGCCTCATCGCCCCTGGTCCCACATCGGCCTGGATTTCGTCACGGGCCTCCCGCCGTCCCAGGGCAACACCACCATCTTCACGATAGTGGACCGATTCTCCAAGGCGGCCCACTTCGTGGCCCTCCCGAAGCTCCCAACAGCCCAGGAGACAGCAGACCTCCTGGTCCACCACGTCGTCCGTCTGCATGGGATACCCATCGACATCGTCTCTGATCGTGGTCCCCAGTTCTCCTCACACGTCTGGAGGAGCTTCTGCCGGGAACTGGGGGCCACTGTGAGCCTCTCGTCCGGGTATCACCAGCAGACCAATAGACAGGCAGAACGGGCCAATCAGGAATTGGAGCAAGCCCTGCGTTGTGTAACGTCCGCACACCCGACGGCCTGGAGTAAACATCTGGCCTGGATCGAGTATGCGCATAACAGCCAGGTGTCCTCTGCCACCGGCCTCTCCCCATTTGAGGTGTGTTTGGGGTATCAGCCCCCATTATTTCTCGTGGTGGAGGGAGAGGTCGGTGTGCCCTCGGTCCAGGCCCACCTGCGGAAGTGCCGTCGGGTGTGGCGCTCCGCCCGTTCTGCCTTGTTGAAGGCCCGGACGAGGGCGAAGACCCATGCGGACCGCCGGCGATCCCCAACCGCTGCTTACCAGCCCGGGCAGGGACTTGGCGGCTCCAGTATTCACCAGGTTCGGTGGCGGCGGAAATCGTGTGGTTCCGGCTCTTCTCAGGACAGACGTCTTCTATCCTCGAGCCTGCCCACACGTCACCTTTGTGGATTGACTGTAATCATATTCTGAGATTGTCTGTATATTCGTTGTGCACCTTCACAACATTAAATTGTTACTTTTTGGCTCATCTATTGACCGTTCATTTGCGCCCCCTGTTGTGGGTCCGTGTCACTACACTTTCACATTATCCAGGACTTAATCTATTTAGCAGCGTATGTGGGTCTGGGACCAGAGGGCACTAGTTTCTACTGCAGCATTTACTGCATGTAGGTCTTGTACCATTCACCAATTCTGATTGTCTGCTTTTTTCACAGGATATATTGGAGTGTTACAGGATGCATCTAAACATTCCCTGATGACTCCTGCTTCCAATAATTCTGCAATAACCGGTTCAATTCCTTTTTCTGCTTCAGGTTTTAACGGATATTGTTTGATCCGTGGTCTCCAATCAGATCGTGGCTTTTTTCATATTATTTATATATATATATATATATTTATATTATTAATATTTTTCAACAGTCCTACATCTGTGGGTGCATTCACCCAGAGATGAGGAGGCAGTTTGGCCAATAAAGTCTCATCTTCCTGTGTCAACAACACAGATGTTGTTAAATTTCAATCGTCTAGATCTACTTCATGTATCACTGGTGTCGTCCAAACACTTACAAACATGTATTTCCGATACAAGCCTGTGGATGGACTGAAATCCCACACCAATCAGTTGCTTCCTCAGGTATTTTAGCAATTCCTCCAAGGTCCTTCCAGGACTGAGTCTCTGCCCTTGTCAGTGAAATATGCGGCACAGCCTCAGGTTTTCCTCTGTACCATTTGTCTGCCCTTTGGGTCAGCACTACACTACACACAGAGGTGGTTTTTCTGTCTGTGTATAGGTGTGCTACTGTCTGTAATCTTCCTCATTCCCGTATGGCAGGACCGTGCCATCTGCAGCACGTCCTGTAAATGTCCCTCTCACGTGGACCCAGTTTCGTCCCAGAGCCAATTGTATGGCCTGTCCTACTTCACAGCCATTCAACCTATATGCTTTTATAATATCTTCTATTCCTTTTACCCATTCTTCCACATCAGCTTGTGGGTCTGGCAGGCCAGACACGGCCTTTGCTGCCTCTTCTGGTGTCCATGGACGGAAGACATGAAGGAATGGCGGCTGTCCTTGAGCTATATTTCTTTTTCCATTTAGTTATGTACTTCAGATTTTCCGGATTGCGTTTGTGCATGTATTTTTCGTCGCCCTGAAATAGGGGCTTATTTTCTGTGCATGTGTTTCCCATGTTGTTCACCTATTCCCCTTCACTCTGCAAAGTTCAGGTCAAGCTTCTACCCCGTGGGGCGGACCTTCCTTGGAATCCCCCTCTTTGCAGACTCGTCGGGAATATGTGAGTGTGATGCGTATGGACTTAAAATGACCTACTTTGCAGACGACAGCTCCACTTTTATCCCCTGATAAAATGGGATATCAAGCTGTCCGTGCTTCAGTCACTCACAGTCTCATTCTTTTATCATTACTAAGGAATACTCAGTCAAACAATACCACACATACAGTCCGACACTGTCACACACACACACACTCCCACAACCGCTCCAACTCTCACACATATACAAAATAAATTACAGATTTCATCAATGACTGCAATTACAGACAAGCCCTCATCTTAAAAAAAATAAAAAAATAATAATAATAAATCATTTTATATCAAGACATAAATAACACAACAAAATCCTTACAACAAAACAACAAAAACAGAATTTTCTCTCATTCATACCACAAACACACTTAGTTTCACTTTTGAAATAATCAATTAATTCACGTCTCTCTAACTGCTTCTCCTGAAATTTATTCTTACTCCTCCTGTATTTCTCAGCCGGATGGGGACTCGAACCCCTCCGCCACCTGTGCCGGCAGGACCGGAGACTCTAACTCCCTCCCCCGCACTTTATTCCGGATGGGGACTCTAACCCCTCCGCCACCTGTGCCGGCAGGACCGGAGACTCTAACTCCCTCCCCCACACTTTATTCTGGATGGGGACTCTAACCCCTCCTCAACATATTTTCCTCACAGGCAGGCAGTAATTACTTACGTTAATTTGTTGCGCCCTCATTTGGTTCGGAGGCGTCGTCAATCTACTGCGGCGAGCGGAGGTGGACGTCTATAGTCACCGGCCCGACGGAGAATTCACTCCTCAGGACTTTCCTTCGATCCCTCTAATGGAATCAGCTGTGCACAGTCTGCGGCGTGTCTCCCTCCGTTCGCTCGAGAAGATCTGTCGACGCCCCACGTTGGGCGCCAAGAAAAAACTATTGGGTTTGCACCCTGTTTTTAAAGAAATGAGAGGCACAAACGCTGAAAAGAAACCAGTCAGAGAGAGACAAATATATATATATATTTTTTGCTCTGCGCAAAGGAGGAGAACAATGAAGCAGCTTGTAAGTGCTCAGCCACAAAGCTCTCCTAAAATCTCCTCCTCTGGCCCAGCCTTTTATTTAGTTCAACATGAGAAAAAACAAACAAGGACAGTCGGGAGAGGTTACACATGAGTCATGTCTGCAAGAGGGTGATAGCAAAGATAGGTAACGGCTGAAACCTTCCATTCCTGCAACATGAGCCTCGTGGCTCGTCAAAGCAGGATAAGGCAAAATGAAAAATAGTTTGCTCAACCATGAAGAATGCAGACAACAAGTCTTTCTTTCTAAAACCTCCTGTTCTCACAAAGAGGAAAAATAATAAGCATAAACTATAAGAAAATAAATAATAATAATATAAGCATAAACTAAAGAAAATAAATGATAATATGAGCATGAACTGTATAAAATCCTTGACAATATATATATATATATATATACACTGTAAAAAAAACATTGCTTTTAGTTCCTTTAACTTATTTTTTTTATTCAGGTCAACTAAATTTTGCCAAAAAGTTGAGACAACTAGAAATGTTAAGTTTTGATCCATTCACCAAGTGAAATAGTACAGTCAACTCAGAAACATGTGATTGGCCAACTTGTCCAATAAGTTGGCAGGTTTCGCACATGCTCATAACACCGCCCCTGCACAGTCCCCTTTGTCAACCTGTGCCTGCATCCACTCCATGCGTCCACTGCCGTAATCCAGCATTGCGAATTGTCTTTGCCTCATGGTGGATTAAAGGAGAGAATTTTATCTCTGCACTCTGCAGAACTACTGTTGTGTGGGCCGCTGAAGAGGAGGTACTGCTGGCCCACTACCACCAGAGGGCGCCCTGCTTGGAGTGCGGGCTCCAAGCACAAGAGGGCGCCAGACCCAGAGGAGGTGACAGCTGTCACTCATTACTCCAGCTGTCACTCATCTACACCACCATATAAGCCGGACTGCAACTCCACCTCCCCGCCGAGAAATCGACTACCAGTACTAAGGTAATTTCTCTGCTGACTGACACATTGTGTAACCAACTGAACTTCTGTTGCAGCTGTTTTCCTGAAGTGTTTCCTTGTCTGGAGGATTGGCGTTTTGGTGTGACAGTGACGGCTTCACCTCGCACCCCGTCCCAGACAAGTGGTTGATCAGGAGCTGCACGAGTGTGTGTGATTTGGAGGTGGAGGTGCTCCCTCCTAACGGTGTCTGGACTGTTAATTACTGAGTGTGCGGACTCACACTCACACATTATCTTTCTGTTTTCTGCCAGCAGTACCAGGGTCGACAGCCGAAGACAGAGGCCACCTGGGGACTCGGGACTTGGCGGCTCCGGTGTTCTTCAGGCCGTTGGTGGTGGAGGCCGTGTGGGACGCGGCTTCTCTCTCGTCGGGCGTCTTCTATCTTCGAGCCTGCCCACACGTCACCTGGTGTTTATTGACTGTGAACATTAAGACACGTTCGTTGTGTAATATCACAACATTAAATTGTTACCTTTTGGCTTACTCATTGTCCGTTCATTTGCGCCCCCTGTTGTGGGTCCGTGCTACGACACCTTCCCAACAGGATTTCTCGGCCATCGTCATGGACTCCGAGGGGCGTCAACTCCAGCTTGAACGGCCAATGGAAGAGCCAGGAGCGCAGGCGTCAGCGGGAGGCGGGTTGAGTGAGCTGCAGCAGATCTTAACCGCCTTCAAGGCCCGGTTAGAATTAGTGACCGAGCAGAGTGTCCTCCTTAATCGGAGGGTGGAGGCTCTCACCGCCAGGGTGGACGCGCGCGATCAGGGCGCTGCTGCAGCCACTCCTCTGGCTGGTCCTGGGCCCGTATTAGACGTTCCACTGGTCGTTCAACGAACCCCCCCACCGTCCCCTGAAGCATACATAAGCCCTCCGGAACCGTACGGGGGCTGTGTCGAGACATGCGCGGACTTCCTCATGCAGTGTTCGCTCGTCTTTTCACAGGGCCCCGTCATGTACGCATCAGACGCTAGCCGGGTGGCTTATGTTATTAATTTGCTTCGAGGAAAGGCACGCGCATGGGCTACGGCGCTTTGGGAGCAGAATTCACGGCTCCTAACGTCTTATACTGGGTTCGTACGGGAATTCAAACAAGTGTTTGATCATCCCAACAGAGGCGAGACCGCTTCGAACGTGCTGCTGTCGATGAGACAGGGGCGCCGTAGCGCAGCCGAGTATGCAGTCGACTTCCGCATCGCGGCAGCGAGGTCCGGCTGGAATAACGTTGCGCTCCGCGCCGCCTTTGTAAATGGACTGTCCCCGGTCCTTAAGGAGCACCTACTGGCCAAGGATGAACCACGCGAATTCGACGGGCTGATCGATTTGGTTATACGTTTAGACAACCGTTTAAATGAGCATCGTCGGGAGCAGGCCGGGGGGCGTGACCGGGCACGAGCCGTCCCTCCCCCTTCCGGTTCCGACAAGGTGACGTCGTCCCCACGCTTCACTGCCAGAGAGCTCCGTGTGGCTACGGCTCCCCCTGCTGAGGAGGCTAGGGACACGAGCAGGGCCAAATTAAGATCAAAAATCAGACAAAGGAGGCTGGCCCGCGGGGAGTGTTTTGTCTGCGGCTCTTGCGAGCACATGCAGAAGGACTGCCCTAAAACGGTCAATCTACAACGCCCGTCCTTAGAAACTGGGCTAAGGGTGGGTCATAACACGCACGCGGGAAAACCCCGCAAATCTGCACGAATCCCAGTAACAATCCTTTGTGGGGATTTAACCCTCCATGCCCCAGCACTGATAGACACAGGGTCTGAAGGGAATCTGCTGGACAGCAGATGGGTAAAGGAAGTAGGGTTCCCTCTGGTGGCTCTGCCGGCACCATTGCAGGTGCGAGCACTAGATGGCACCCTGCTTCCATTAATCACACATCAGACACAACCAGTGACTTTGGTTGTGTCTGGGAATCACAGGGAGGAGATAGTGTTCCATGTAACACCTTCTACCTCCCGAGTGATTTTGGGCTTTCCATGGATGGTGAAGCACAATCCCCGGATTGATTGGCCGTCTGGGGTTGTGACGCAGTGGAGCGAAACCTGCCACCGGGAGTGCTTAGGATCCTCGGTTCCTCCCGGCACCACGGCTAATGAGGAGGTCAAAGTTCCCCCCAATCTATCGGCGGTGCCAAGGGAGTACCACGATCTTGCTGACGTTTTCAGCAAAGATCTGGCACTCACTCTTCCCCCGCACCGACCGTATGATTGTGCCATCGATTTGGTCCCGGGCGCTGAGTACCCGTCCAGTAGGTTGTACAACCTCTCACGTCCGGAACGCGAATCAATGGAGACCTACATCCGGGACTCCTTAGCTGCCGGGCTGATCCGGAACTCCACCTCCCCGATGGGTGCTGGTTTCTTTTTTGTGGGCAAGAAAGACGGCGGACTCCGTCCATGCATTGATTACAGAGGGCTGAACGAGATCACGGTTCGCAACCGATACCCGTTACCTCTGTTGGATTCAGTGTTCACGCCCCTGCATGGAGCCCAAATTTTCACAAAATTGGATCTTAGAAACGCGTACCACCTGGTTCGGGTCCGGAAGGGAGACGAATGGAAGACGGCATTCAACACCCCGTTAGGTCATTTTGAGTACCTGGTCATGCCGTTCGGCCTCACTAACGCCCCCGCGACATTCCAAGCTTTGGTAAATGACGTCTTGCGGGACTTCCTGCATCGGTTCGTCTTCGTATATCTGGACGATATACTCATCTTTTCCCCGGACCCTGAGACCCATGTCCAGCATGTACGTCAGGTCCTACAGCGGTTGTTGGAGAACCGGCTGTTTGTGAAGGGCGAGAAGTGCGAGTTCCACCGCACTTCTTTGTCCTTCCTGGGGTTCATCATCTCCTCCAACTCCGTCGCCCCTGATCCGGCTAAGGTTGCGGCGGTGAGAGATTGGCCCCAACCGATAAGCCGCAGGAAACTACAGCAGTTCCTAGGCTTTGCAAATTTCTACAGGAGGTTCATTAAAGGTTACAGTCAGGTAGTTAGCCCCCTGACTGCCCTGACCTCCACCAAGGTCCCCTTCGCCTGGTCGGATCGGTGCGAAGCCGCGTTCCAGGAGTTGAAACGTCGGTTCTCGACTGCACCAGTTCTGGTGCAGCCTGATCCTGATCGCCAGTACATAGTAGAAGTGGACGCCTCTGACTCAGGGATAGGAGCCGTGCTGTCCCAGAGCGTGGAGGCTGATAAAGTCCTCCATCCTTGTGCCTTTTATTCCCGCAGGTTGACCCCAGCTGAACGGAACTATGACGTCGGCAATCGGGAACTTCTTGCGGTGAAGGAGGCTCTTGAAGAGTGGAGACACCTGCTGGAGGGGGCATCGTTGCCCTTCACGGTTTTCACGGACCATCGGAACCTGGAGTACATCCGGACCGCCCAGCGGCTGAACCCCAGGCAAGCCCGCTGGTCTCTGTTCTTCGGGCGCTTTGACTTCCAGATCACGTATCGCCCCGGGACCAAGAACCAAAAACCAGATGCATTGTCCCGGGTGCACGAAGAAGAAGCCAAAGCGGGGCTGTCGAACCCCACCGAGACCATCATCCCCGAGTCCACTGTCGTGGCCACCCTCACCTGGGATGTGGAGAAGACCGTCCGGGAGGCCCTGACAAGGAGCCCGGACCCGGGGACTGGCCCCAAGAACAGACTGTACGTCCCTGGAAACCGACGTCCGGGACTACGTCCAGGCCTGTACCATCTGCGCCAGGGGCAAGGCAGACCATCGGAGGACGACGGGACTCCTCCAACCCCTGCCAGTGCCTCATCGCCCCTGGTCTCACATTGGCCTGGACTTCATCACGGGCCTCCCGCCGTCCCAGGGCAACACCGTGATTCTCACGATAGTGGACCGGTTCTCCAAGGCGGCCCACTTCGTGGCCCTCCCGAAGCTCCCGACGGCCCAGGAGACGGCTGACCTCCTGGTCCACCACGTCATGCGGCTGCATGGGATACCATCGGACATCGTTTCAGATCGTGGTCCCCAGTTCTCTTCACAGGTGTGGAAGAGTTTCTGTAAGGAGCTGGGGGCCACCGTGAGTCTCTCGTCCGGGTACCACCCCCAGACCAACGGCCAGGCAGAGCGGGCTAACCAGGAGTTGGAACAGGCCCTTCGCTGCGTCACCTCCGCGCACCCGGCGGCCTGGAGTCACCATCTGGCCTGGATCGAGTATGCCCATGACAGCCAAATCTCGTCTGCTACCGGCCTCTCCCCTTTTGAGGCATGTTTGGGGTTCCAGCCCCCATTGTTCCCGCTGGTGGAGGGAGAGGTCAGTGTGCCCTCGGTCCAGGCCCACCTCAGGAGGTGCCGCCGGGTGTGGCGGACCGCCCGCTCTGCCCTATTAAAGGCCCGGACGAGGGCCAAAACCCATGCGGACCGCCGACGTTCCCCGGCCCCCACATACCAGCCCGGGCAGGAGGTGTGGCTGTCAACAAAGGACATCCCCCTCTGTGTGGACTCACCCAAATTAAAGGACAGATACATCGGCCCATTCCCCATCCTCAAGATCATCAACCCGGCCGCAGTGAAGCTCCGACTCCCGGCTTCACTGCGGGTCCACCCTGTTTTCCACGTGTCCCGTATCAAGCCACACCACACCTCGCCCCTCTGTGCACCTGGCCCTACGTCGCCTCCTGCCCGGCTCATCGACGGGGAGCCTGCTTGGACGGTCCGCAGGCTCCTGGACGTCCGTCGTAAGGGCCGGGGGTTCCAATATCTGGTGGACTGGGAGGGGTATGGACCTGAGGAACGCTCCTGGGTGAAGAGGAGCTTCATCCTGGACCCGGCCCTCCTGGCCGATTTCTACAGACGACACCCGGACAAGCCTGGTCGGGCGCCAGGAGGCGCCCGTTGAGGGGGGGGTCCTGTTGTGTGAGCCGCTGAAGAGGAGGTACTGCTGGCCCACTACCACCAGAGGGCGCCCTGCTTGGAGTGCGGGCTCCAAGCACAAGAGGGCGCCAGACCCAGAGGAGGTGACAGCTGTCACTCATTACTCCAGCTGTCACTCATCTACACCACCATATAAGCTGGACTGCAACTCCACCTCCCCGCCGAGAAATCGACTACCAGTACTAAGGTAATTTCTCTGCTGACTGACACATTGTGTAACCAACTGAACTTCTGTTGCAGCCGTTTTCCTGAAGTGTTTCCTTGTCTGGAGGATTGGCGTTTTGGTGTGACAGTGACGGCTTCACCTCGCACCCCGTCCCAGACAAGTGGTTGATCAGGAGCTGCACGAGTGTGTGTGATTTGGAGGTGGAGGTGCTCCCTCCTAACGGTGTCTGGACTGTTAATTACTGAGTGTGCGGACTCACACTCACACATTATCTTTCTGTTTTCTGCCAGCAGTACCAGGGTCGACAGCCGAAGACAGAGGCCACCTGGGGACTCGGGACTTGGCGGCTCCGGTGTTCTTCAGGCCGTTGGTGGTGGAGGCCGTGTGGGACGCGGCTTCTCTCTCGTCGGGCGTCTTCTATCTTCGAGCCTGCCCACACGTCACCTGGTGTTTATTGACTGTGAACATTAAGACACGTTTCGTTGTGTAATATCACAACATTAAATTGTTACCTTTTGGCTTACTCATTGTCCGTTCATTTGCGCCCCCTGTTGTGGGTCCGTGCTACGACACCTTCCCAACAACTACACCGTCAACAAATGGAATCCTTTTGAACGCATAATACAACATACACATTGTGTTCTGCTACACTTCAGACCACTGACTCCATGGAGGCACCAGCAGTGATAAAAGGAGTGGATGTTGGCCTACTAATCATCACAGAGCAAAATGCGGAGATGACAGTCCAGAACATTGTGGATGTTGCAGTAATCCTGGAGGAGCGCATTGTTTTGCGCGAGTTGCGAGATGTACCAAATGGCTTTGCGATGCTGATTGGACTACTTTATTGCGTCAACATTGATTATCCTAAGGGACTGAAGTACACCTTCGAGGTCATTCAGAAGGTAATCATGGACATTGGGGGAAGCACCTGCTCTGCTCGGGCTCATGGACTGCACAACAAATTGCTTCAGCACACAGTGTAGAGATGTTCTGCCCTGTCATTTGTATTCTAACACTATTTGTTGAATGTTTTCAGTGTCCTGTTTACACAAATGATGTACACGGATGTTCTGCACAACAAAGTAGCCACCTATTTCCACATTAGTTAAACCATACCTGTTTCCAGTACATTTTCAAAGAATTACAAGGAATGTGAAAGAAAAGTTTTAGTTTTGTGCAAAGTTTTGTTTTATGCTGGAGTTACAGGCACACACACAGCCTCAGTAAGTGTACATGCAGACAGGGACCGTAATGAGCAGCAAGAGCAGTTGGCTGCCATTCATTCTCAATGGACGCTGGCATTGTAGGGCGCTGGGCGCCTAGGTGCTCTATAATGCCACTGTCCATTTAGAATGAATGGCAGTCAAGTGCTCTTGCTGCTTGTGATGGTCCCTCTCTGTGTATCCCCAACCCACACACTGACACGTGGTAAGAGACAATCTGTCGTTTTGTTCTGTTTTTAGTTATGTTAATGATTTAAAAAGATGTTTTAGGAATAACTTGAAATGACTGTTTACTGAATAAATTGTTTCAGAAATTAATTGGTTTTACTTTATGCTCTACTTGGTAGCCTATTGTTTTCAAACAAAGTAGTTGAAGATGGCCTTTCTCAACACAGGATTTGTGTCAGATTCGAGCCTGACAGCTGCAGTTAAGAGTAAGCCTTTGATACACGCTTTAAAAAAAAAAAAGAAAGAAAAAATCCCAAGTTGACTTATCTTAAAATAATTTGTAACCTCGCTGCCTTAAAATTTTGATTAAGGCTAGCAAATTATTTCAGGTAATTTCAACTCACAACTACGTTGAAATTACTTGATATACCTTGTGAGCCTGATTTAAAAGTGAGTTGAGATTACTTGAGTACGCTGCTGATGGAACATAAATATTTGTTTATTTGACTAAAAAAGAAAGTTCCCAGAACAAAGTAATAAGTCATGTGAACTTGGTCTTTAAAGTTGGAGACACTTAGTTGTGAGTTGAAATTACTTGATATAACTTGTTGGCCTGATTTAAAAGTGAGTTGAGATTACTTGAGTATTCTTGTTGATGGAACAAAAATATTTGTTTATTTGACTAATAAAAGAGACTTCCCAGAACAAAGCAATAAGTCATGTGAACTTGGTCTTTAAAGTTGGAGACACTAAGTTGTGATTTCAAATTACCTAAAATAATTTGCGAGCCTTATTCAAAATTTTAAGGCAGCGAGGTTACAAATTATTTTAAGTTAGGTCAACTTGGAATTTTTTACAGTGTATATATATATATATATATATATATATATATATATATATATATATATATATATATATACACACAATTGTACTCATAACAGCAGATACCAAAGAAGCAATGGTTGGTTTTCTTGCAGCCACTGTGCAGCAGGTGATTTCACTGATGAACGCATCCCACCTGTGCAAAGTGATGTTTATCAGTGAAATCACCTGCTGTAGTCCGTAGATGAAAGGAAACCTGCACCCTTTCTGGAACGCTTTGGACACCACTGATTTAAACAAACAAAATTAATAAAGACAAATCAACCCCATCATCACTCTCAAATGAATTATTTCCATACAATGAGTAAATGTTGCTTTCTATATTTGAATGATGTTAAAGCTTTCTATGAAGCTGTATTGGAAAAATGATAGGAAGAAATTAAGAAAAAAGTCAACTATTTTTATTTCACACACACATATCTATCTATCTATCTATCTATCTATCTATCTATCTATCTATCTATCTATCTATCTATCTATCTATCTATCTATCTATCTATCTATATATACATATAATATAATATGCATACAGTTGCATATAACAAAATAAATATAACATCTTCAAACCCCACTTCTGCATGTTACTAACCTCCCTTTGCACTGTACAGGATTAGGCTTGCTGTGTGCATGTCATAGTGAATGGAGAATACACCTCCAATAACATAGTCACCATCCATTGAGAACGCAGGTTGTCGCACAGAACCCTGGAGCTTACACCTCTTAGATGAAGCCCCAGCACCGATTCTTTCATCCATATGTCCAGTCCTTTCTTTCAGTTTATCCTCATAATATTCATTCAAGTTAAAATTAGAGGACATTGAAAATAAACTGATCATCAAGCTAAAGCCAACACAAAAAATTAAGAACGCCATCACTTCAGGTTGATAATGAAGCATCTCTCACAAACACTGTTTTCTCAGTTTATAGCTTGTCAGAAAAACACTCCCCTCCTACTGTGCCTCATCTGTGTATGACACATCATCAACAGTGTCGGGACACTCAGATTCGTTTCTCATATCTCTTCTGACTTAAATCATGTTTTTGTTTTTAATATACCTTCACAAAATGTAACATTTGTGTGAAAATGTCTCCTTTGGATTCAAGACACCTGGATTGTTGTTGTTGTCAATGTAATGTTCCCTGTCTGACAAGTAAAAGCATGTTGCATTGTCTTTACTTGGGACAACTCGCATGCAGTTTGTCAGAAGGCACATGGGTGATTTAAGCCTTTGTAGCACATGTATTCTTTTTCAACAAATCCTTTTCTGTTTGACTCTGCCATGAATGTGTGACTAGTGAGGCACCAGAAAATAAATGATCTTAGCTTATTTTCCAATAACAGCCACCAAATCTCACCACTTCTTCAGAGCTGTCATGGGTCTCTGGGTGGCTTCCCTCACTAGTCTCCTTCTTGCATATTTGCTCCATTTTTGAGCTGTTTCTATTAACTCATGATTCAGATTAACAAATTTCAAGACACACTGAATGCCTTGGACATGCTCTTGTATCCATCTTGAGTTGGCTGAAGTCAACCTCCTGTAAAAATGATTTAGATGTGTTATGTTAATGGGTGTGCATCTTTACTGAATCCATTATTTTTAGTTTTATAGTTTGGACCACTGGGCCAATGAGGAAAGGATCACAGTATCTATCCAGCTGTGCAACTAGTGCAGAAAGCATGTTGTCATGCTGTCTATCAGCATACTGTAGGCCCAAAGAGACTGTTATCCACTGGGTCCCACTTCTGCAGTATCCCCATTGTCTTTGATGGTTTCATTGCAATGACTGTCTCTCTCCTTGTAGCTTACTACAGAGAAATGGTGTCAGTGCCATACTGGAATAATCTGGCAGTCACAAAGATAAAACACACTCCACTGTCTTTGTCAATTTTGAACTACAGATTCACTGTATCCAGGTCAGGGGCTCCTCACTGACTTCAATGTGGAATGGATTCATGGAATCTGAAATAGACTAGTTTAATAGATTAGTTTCTGTGAAGAGATTCTATTACAGAATGTTTATCTTCTGTCTGAGTGCAGAGAATAAAGGTTCTGACTCTATATCTACTACCAATCATCAAACCGAGACTGGATAAGGCAGACATCTTGAATCCAGCTGTGCTCATAAGTTTACATATCCTGGCAGAATGTTTGATTTTTCTTTTTTTTTTTTTTTGCCCATTTTTCAGGTAATATAAATAATAACATCAGACTTTTTATTCACTCGTGGTTAGTAGTTGTGTGAAGCCATTCATTGTCAAACAACTGTTTACTCTTTTTAAATCATAATGACAACAGAAATTACCCAAATGACCCTTATCAAAAGTTCACACACACCAGTTCTTAATACTGTGTATTGCCCTCTTTATCATCAATGACGGCTTGGAGTCTATTGTGGTAGCTGTGGATGAGGGTCTTTATTTTCTCTGATGATAAAGCTGCCCATTCTTCTTGGCAGAAAGCCTCCAGTTCCTGTAAATTCCTGGGCTGTACTGCATGACCTGCACATCTGAAATCTCCCAGAGTGGCACAATGATATTGAGGTCAGGAGACTGAGATGGTCACTCCAGAACCTTCACTTTATTCTGCTGTAGCCAATGACAGGTCGACTTGACCTTGAGTTTTGGATCATTGTCACACTGGAATGTCTAAGTATTTCCCATGCACAGCTTATGGGCTTATGAGTGCAAATTTTCCTCCAGTATTTTCTGATAACATGCTGCATTCATCCCGCCATCATTTTTGACCAAGTTTCCTGTGCCTTTGTAGCTCACACATTCCCAAATCATCAGTGATCCACCTCCATGTTTCACAGTGTGAATGGTGTACCTTTCATCAAAGGCCTTGTTGACTCATTTCCAAATATAACATTTATGGTTGTGGCCAAAATTTCAATTTTGGTCTTATCATTCCAAATGAGTTTGTCCTCTGTGCTGTTTGGTGTATTGTGAGTGGGATCATTTGTGGCATTTGCGGAGTAATGGCTTTCATCTGGTGACTCGACCATGCAGCCCATTTTTCTTCAAGTGCCTCCTTATTATGCATCTTGAAACAGCCACACAACTTTATCTTTTTCAGAGAGTCCTGTATTTCAGATGGGTTTGTCTATACATCCAGAGCAATTTTCCTGGCAGTTCTATCGGTCTACCTGGCTATGGTTTGGTTTCCCTCATTTTCCACTTCTTAGAGTTTGAACACTACTAATTGGCATTCTTAGGTTCTTGGATTTATTTTACATCCCTTTCCTGTTTTAAACTGTTCAATTACCTTTTCCTACAGATTCTTTGACATTTCATTTGCTTTCCACATGACCTAGAAACCAGAAATGTCAGTGCAGCATTGTTGAAAGTTGCAAGGATCAGTCAGGAGCCCAGAAACTCACTAACCTTTTATACAAACACTGATTACAAGCAAACATATCACAGGTGAGGATGGTTACCTTTGGTAACCATTCAAACCTGTTTGTGTCAACTTGTGCGGATGCTATCAGGCCATAATCACCAGAGTATGTAAACTTTTGATCAGGGTCATTTGGGTTGTTTCTGTTGTCATTGTGATTTTAAAAGAATAAACACAGTTGTTTGACAATGAATGGCTTCACACAACCACTAACCATGAGTGAACAAAAGGTTTTTGTGTTGTCATTCATATTCTCTGAAAAATGGTAAAAAACAAACAAACAAACAAAAAAAATCAAAAATTGTGCCAGTGTATGTAAAGTTATAAACACAATTGCAGCTATTTTCCAAAAGCATGGTGGTCCCCATCGGCTGTATTGGATTTGAACACCAATGGCGTACTGCTGTGGCATCCAACCAACTGAATTATGTTCACTGGCTATTATCATTACAAATTCATGAAAAATAATATGCATGTAAGTCTGATAGGGTTCTTCCAGATAATATTTTAGGCATTTTGGTGGCCATGTTGAATTTTAGGAAAAAGCTTCAGCTCCTTCCACCACAATGAGGTGACGTTCCACACTAATGTACACATTGTAATGTAATCACCTGTAATGTTCCACACTGATGTATTGTATTTTTATTAAGCATAGACTAAACTGACTAATTGATTCTTGAGCTCAATTGGACTGGGGATATTTGGACTTTATTGTTATTGCTGTTAGTGTTATTAATTGAAGTTATTGTATGCTGTTTTTTGTTTATACTTTTCTATAAAATAATAAGCATTGTTCTTGCTCATTTCCTGCCTCCAGCCATTTCATTCCACACTCACCTTAGTTCCCTGTTGTAACCCTGCCGAACCTAGCAACTGGTCCATGTTTCTGGCTTATCCTAAACTATTTAACGTGGGTCTGGGGTTACAATGAATTCACTTTTATTCATCAAATAGTAATCACAAAATATGAGACAACTATTTTTTATTTTGTAATTTACACTAATTTACTTTTAAATACCAGTCTAAATGCACCACCAAAGCATTTTCAACATGTGACAAAAATATTTTCAAACGTTATCTTCACTAAAACATTTTATCAACAGTGAGTGCATAATGACAGATTTAATTAACCCCTAGAGCCTATTTCACCAGAATCACATACCCATAATTATGATTTATTTCTCAGCTTGTACAAGGTCAAAAATGCAAAAGTGTGGATCAGCTAAAAAACAGGTCCTAGGGGATATTGTGGATGCAAAAAAAAAAAAAAAAAGAAAGTAAATAATACTTGGTAGGAGTAAATGAGTTTTGTTTTTTTTTCCCAAAAAATGAATTCCAATTTATGTCTTTATTTGCTTGGCGTTTCAGCTGTGGTTAGTTGATATGTGATTGAAGTGGATACTTTTGTAGAGGAGTCTTCGCTTGACATTTTGATGCATAATAACTGTATGTAGGTGTCAGCATTGGTTAGTTATGAGTGTTCATATGTTCCAAAACAGGGCAAGTCCCCAAATTTGGGGACTCTAGGGTTTAAGAGGTTAAGATGAGATTAACTAGAAACCATAAAATGCAATAGCAATGATATTAAATGTGGTTTCCACTGAAAATAACCCTATGCATTGTATCTGTTAACTGTATGAAAATGTTAGAAGTTCTTGGAAGAATAACTATCATCTTTATTATTATTATATGGGTTAGAATTTTTTTTTTCATAAAATATAGTTAAATCTTAACAACGTCTAGTCAAAGAGAAAAGAGAACTGTTGCACCAACCAAATAAAGCACTTCAGTTGGGAACAAATGAATTAGGTTGATATAAATTAACAAATAATTGCATGTGTGTTTGTGAATGTGTTTGTCCGTCCATATGTGGCTATATGTGGACAGAATGCCAGTCATGCCCTATGACTGCTGGAAGAGGCAGTCCCCGTGAGCCTTGACTGGAGTCAGCAGGTATAGAAAATAAACTAATGCAAGCATTCTAATCCAATTGCATTTTTTCTTCTGCAAATCTGATTGGTTAATCGCGTGAGATTTCAGACCATATAATATCAGGTGTAAGGTCGCAAAATATTTGACCGTTTCACTTTTAATGTATTACTCTGCGCACTGACCGGCCATGCATGCTTCTACACAGATGTCAATAATGGCGCTGAGAGCGAGAGAAAGTCGTGTACCAATGATGATGTCGAAATGGGTAAATTTAAGATACCATATGAATGTATTGATGTGGATTCTGATACAGAATTATCATTTCACATTTGATGGATTTTCATATTCTATGGATTACTCTGCGCCCTGAACGCTGTTGGAGCGGCACTGCCTCGACGGTAAGCCTTGCAGACCCAATTACCTACAGAAAAATAAACCGTGCAAATGATGGCATTGGATTAGAATGGGAATAACTCCCTTGTGTCTGATGGCTTGCAGATGTTCATGCTGGATTACGGTCGCAAATATCCGTTTGACCATAAAACTCCTTTTTACCGGCTCCACTAACGCGTCGTTGGTAAAGCTCAATTTGCGACCGTATAACCAGCAAGAACGTCCGCAAATCATCAGACACAACAGGGTTATTCCCTAAATATTCACAACAAGTTGCTATCTTAATTTGGGCAAACTTAATTCAGTGGACTGTTATCAACTCAAGCAATTTCAAGAATTTCTCTTTTTTCGTGTACATTCCTGGGATTTCGGGGCATTATGTTTTTCTTATTGTTCTTTTCTGGCTTAAATAATATGATAAAACACTTTGGAACAAATATACACAGTATCAGTCCAAAACTGGAAGCCAAAATAGCAAATATCTCCACAGCTACGGTGAACTTCCCAGGAGAACTGACATATGCTGGGATAAAAGTGATCCAGACTGCACAGAATATCAACATGCTAAAAGTGATCAATTTGGCCTCATTAAAATTATCAGGTAGTTTACGGGCTAGGACAGCTAACACAAAGCAAAAGACGGCCAGAAGTCCGATGTAACCAAGTACAGCCCAGAACCCTGCAGCTGAGCCCAATGCACACTCCAGGATTATTCTGTCCTTATATGTTGTCAGGTTTTTAATCGGGAAGGGGGGATTGAGAACTAGCCAAATAGTGCATATCAAAACTTGAATGAAGGTGAAAGAAATTACAGCCATTATTTGTTGAAGTGGACCAAACCATTTCATGACATCACTCCCTGGTAGCGTGGCCCTGAACGCCATGAGAACCACAATAGTTTTCCCAAGGACACAAGAAATACAGAGGACAAAAGTAATCCCAAATGCTGTGTGTCGCAGCACACAGGACCACTCAGAGGGCGCCCCAATGAAAGTTAAAGAACATAAGAAACACAGGACAAGAGAGAAGAGCAACAGGAAGCTCAGCTCAGAGTTGTTGGCCCTGACGATTGCTGTTGTCCGGTGATGGAAGAAAATAGCTGCTGTTATAACAGCAAGACAGGCACCACCAACTGAGAATGTGGCCAGGATGATTCCCAGGACTTCATCAAAGGAAAGAAACTCAACAGGCTTGGGCAGACAAATGTCTCTCTTTGCACCAGGCCAGAGCTCAGAAGGGCAACGGAAACAATCAGGGGAGTCTGGAAAAAGGAAAAGTAGCATTAACACAAGTCTTCCATTACATATACCTTAAGGCCCCTTCACACATAACACGACTGAAGCCAACTGGCACACGAAGGAGGAATTGCATGACACTTGTGAAAAATCTGAGCCACCTCAAATGCCTGGTACAGCTATCGCCACAACCATTCGCGCACACCAGTGGCCGAAAGACAGCGAGTGCTCTCATGACACGGGAACCGGCTCTTCATGAGATGAGAGCCAGTGTCTCCAACCGAATGGTCCCCCTAAAAATCAGTCCCCCCTGATGACACGGTTCACGGATTAACACCTTGTTTCTGCTTCAAACTGCACTCCAGTCATCATCTGTCTCAGCGTCAGATATCTGAAGCTTTTGTACAACAATCATTTCCAGACAAATTCAGCATTATTTCATCATAAAACCACGGCTAAATGAGCTGCTAGCTAATGCGTTCACTGCACGTCAGACATTTCAAAGCGTCATGGAATTTCGCCTCGTTTCTGCTTAAAACTGACTTTAAAATGATTTAAGAGGTTTTACCTTTATCATCTGATGGTTAATACAGTAATACCATTCATCCATTTGATTGCTTTTCGTGAAGAGAGTCCATCTCAGATATGACACATGCGCAGATACAAAAGGCGGACCAATTTTTAGGGGCGGCCCATTCGGCCTGCGACACTGGCTCTTCATGAGTCGAGAGCCGGCTCTTCATGAGATAGGAGCTGGCTCTTCATGAGATGAGAGCCCGGCCGATGTCTTCATGAGACAAGCGCTGTGTGTGTGTGGTTTTCCAGCTGCACAGTCACAGACAGGAAAGCTCTCCAGAGGGTCGTCACCACAGCCCAGAAGATCACTGGTTGTCTCTTGCCTTCATTAGAGGAACTGTATACGGTACAAGTTGTTGTCTCAGGAAGGCAAGGACTATAATCAGAGACCCCTCCCATCCTGGATACTATTTGTTTGAATTGCTGCCATCAGGCAGACGATACAGGACACTTAAGGCCAGAACAAACAGACTTAAAAATAGCTTTGTGGGAAGAGCTATTTGTGCACTGAATGCTGCTGGACCTGCCATTTTATGGTTGTGATTGAGTGTTTTAACTAGGTTTTATGTAGAATTTTTAGGGTTATTTATTATTCTATTTATTTATTTTAAATGTGCTTTTAAGAGAGTGTTTTTAATTTCATTGTCATGCACAGTATTTTTTTATGGTGTCATGTACAATGATAATAATAAATTCTATTCTATTCTATCAGGAAATTCATGTAAAAACATAAAAGGGAGAACAGTAATCCATGTCATTTCAGGACTTCCTGGTGTACATCTAGGCAGAGCCTAAGTCTGCTCTTTATAACAGGAATTAAGTACACTAAATTGTGGGGGGTTTTTGTTCCGCTGCTGTGTGCATGACTTTCCATGTATTCGCACTGTGTTCGTGCGCGCAAACTCAAGCATGCATGAATCGTCCCTGCAGTATTGTGCACGACTGTCTGACCATGTGTCCTCCCGACAGCAGGTGGAATATTTTGTTTTGTTGTTGTGTACTTTTGGCCAGTTTCTGCTTCTTTTTCCCAATTTCATGTTATGTGTGAAGGGACCCTTATCAATGCCTAAATGGGAAATATTACCTGTGGTATTACTAATCTCCCCTTCAGGACACGGTGTACAGTCGTAGCAGCAAACAGGTTTGCCTTTCTGCAGCACTTTACGGGTTCCTGGAGGACAGCTGTCCGTGCACACTGACACAGGTACCTGGCACAAAGATAAGAATCAGTGCCACGCTACTCTCTGTCACCTAACTTTATTGTGCTCTTACTTGGTTTCCACCATCCAGCCAGGTGATTTTCTTGGTGATACGGAACTCCTGGCCTGCTGGTAGAGATGCATCATACAGCCCTACTGTCACCAGCTCAGTGCTGCCGTTCTTGTTTTTCTGCCAGTTCACCAGCTCATATACAGCCACTGGATCCCCGTTGATGTCAAATGAGACATGATAACCATTTTGAGAGAACTTTACTTTCTTTAGATGACTGAGAAGCTGTGTGGAATAAAAAATGTCAATATGAAGACTTGACAAGAAATGTAAAATAGGAACATTTTACTTCACAAGAGGCAAATTTTGCACATGTGCATTTCGACCTGTGTATACTTTATCTTGGTAAATTTGTCACACTGGGTTGTGGAATTCGTTTGCTGACACACTGTGTTGTGAATGCCATGTGCTATGGCATAAACAGCTTTATACACCATGTTAGTGATTCGCAGCTGAGACGTATCAGTGTACGGGCTTTGGAGTGTCTGGATATTTTGGCTTCCATCACATGCACTCTCATCTTTGGCAGTGCCTACAAATACAAGACAACATGAAGGTGTTTTTAGCTTTAACAGTGAGTCTCATTAACACTTTTATTTTGTAGTAATGTGATGTGTTTCAGTCAAAACAGGACCCCATTGGGAGCAGCAACTGATATTATAAAACATCAAAAATTTCTTACCTTGTCCTAGGTGACACTTGAATGCATCCTCCCAGAATTCAGTAAGCACAGGAGAGGCAGCAACTTTAGTGGGAGACAGATCAAGTAGGAAGTCTCTCAGGCCTGGGATTACAGATTGCTGAATCCCAAATCCAATTGTTCCAACACAGAAATCAAACTGCAGTACATTTGGGTCAGTTACCCATGATTCACTGGCTATCCACTGACGACGTGGAGACGGCTGTTGTGCCAACTCCTCCAGCAAGATCCTCATTTCACCATAAGACACAAATGCCACAATCACCACAGCTGTAGACCTGGAAATACAGCATTGTGGGATATCATATATTTTATCATATGGCTGTGACGCTGCGCACTCGTCAGATAGTTTCACATATCAGACTGGTTATGATGACAATTGGAACGCATCGTGTATTTTCGTTACAAACGAGGAAACTAAAAACACGATTAGAAAAACCACGTCAGACATGAAGGTACTCCATAATTATCTAACCAGCATTGGAAAACAACAATAACAACAACAACAAAATTGATTGAAAGCTTACCAGCTAATGACCGGACAATCTATTAAGCTGGTGGAAGTGAAGAAAGTGAATGAGCCCAACACTGTCAGCAGCATATTTGGGAAGTGCTGCCAGTTTGCGTGTTTATATATATACAAGTAATAGCCATATATAAAAAAAAAATAATTATTAACCTTGCTTGCTTGGTCTGTGCAGGGATATCAGGGATAGTGCTTGGTCCATACTGTCAACACCTTGGTCTTATATTTCCCTGTACAGACCTCTCACTCGGTTAAGAATCCTATGATATTTCACTTGTGTATCAATGGAAACCTAAACATTGTCTTGGAATGAGGATCAACCTGCTACGTGATTAATGTTTTGCACTGAAGTATGAATTATGCTGAGTAGATGTGTCACACATTCTTGTCATTAACAATCATCAAAAGATCACTAAAATGAATAAATTGCTACAAACCTGCGGATAACATCAGCCACTTGCTTAATCCTGCTCAGTGGGTTCGTCCGATCAAATGATTCTGAATATTCTACACAGATTCTCTCTTTTTGTGCTGCATGTAGGAAAGTCGCCATGCCATTATTACCATAATCAGAATCAGAGCGGATGGCACCTATCCACGACCACCCAAAGTGTTTCACCAGTTTGGCAAGAGCATCAGCCTGGAACTGGTCACTGGGGATTGTTCTGAAGAAAGTTGGGTACTGCTGCTTATCAGACAAACATGCACAAGTTGCATAGTGGCTCACCTAAAGACAAAAAAAAAAGTCAAAAGAACTGTCAGAAAATCAAAACTTGCTGACTTTTCTGAAACCACCCCCCAAAATTACTTGAGGAATGTCAAAGGCCCCGATGACCCGTGACATGCTGATGGATGGCGTGGAACCAGACTCACCAACAACACCCATCATCATACCAGATTGTGAGCATTTGTCGCCTGTGTCAAACATCATGTCCAGGCCATTTGAAAGCTGGAATGCCACTTGGATTGCCACTGGAACTGAAGCACATGAATCATGGATCTGGTATCCGAGCCTGATGCCCGGCAGCAGCTCTGTGCTATTGTTAATCTCCTCAATGGCAAAGACCATTGCTCGTGAGAACCTCAGTTCACGGGAGTCAATGCTGCACACAGACACAAATCATTACAAACCCATAATGAAGAAAGACAGTTGTTAATGACAATAACTGACAGCAACTGACAGATACAAAATTTGTAATCCAAGACAACAGACCTGGAACATATCATTCCTAAACTGATTTGAGGGTGTGTTCATGATTTCTTTAAAAAAATGTTTGTAAATGGACTGCATTTATATAGCACTTTTCCATCTGCATCAGACACTCAAAGCGTTTTACAGTTATGCCTCTCATTCACCCATTCACACTCACACACCAATGTCAGGGTGCTGCCATGCAAGGTACTCACTACACACTGTGAGCAATTCAGAGACTGAGGACCTTACCCAGGGCACTTAGTGATTTTCCAGTCTTGATGGGTTTTGAACAGAGGATCCTCTGGTTTAACGCTTAACTACTAGACCATCACCTCCCCGTTTGTGAAAACATTTATAGACATAAGTCATTATAACACACATATATACATACATTAAATATACCATGCCATGATTAGCTATTTCATTTATTTCCTTTCTTTCTTTTAGTACTTTGACACTTTCTTCCCCTTCAGTTATCAGTTACTCATATCTCACTGGGACAAATACTCAGTTCTCCTCAGTACTGCCAGTGTCATGTATCACATACACCAATGGTGAATTCAGAAATGTAATAATTTTTCTTGGGCAGGGGTGGTGGCCAAGTGGTTAATGTGCTTGGTTTCAGTTCAGAAGGCTCCAGGTTCAAATCCTACCCCTGCCACATTTCTCCATGTAATGTGGAGTTGCGTCAGGAAGGGCACCCGGCGTAAAACTTGTGCCAATTCAACATGCAGATCCACCTTGGATTTGCTGTGGTGACCCCGAGTGCAAACAAGGGAGCAGCCGAAAGGACTTTTGCTTCTAATGTCATTGTCACATAGGATGCAATGGCTACAGTTTTATGAATATTTAGTCAGACTTTTTTTCATTTAAACTGCAATGATGACATGTCCATGATGAATGCAATGAAATTTGAATTTTAACTGTATTTCTACTAGCTTTTAAATTCCCCTAATTTTTCTACATTAAGTATCCTTCAATCTGTTCACCGACATCCAATATTATCGTACATTCATTGCTATAATCTTTATTCACCTGCTCAGTTTTTTCAGCTTAGTTTAACTTTTTTCTTCAAACATAAAATACAGCATGCATCTCATTTTCAGGCTTATTCCCGCACGCGTACATATACATAAATTATGGTAGTTGGAATTTTTTAAATTATGTTTTTTTTAATCAAAGTTTATACAAGTTTGGTGTAATTATCAGAAAGATCACACACACACACACACACACACACACACACACACACATATATATATATATATATATATATATAAATGTGGTTAGTTTTATGAGAGCAACACAATTAAGTTCAACACAAAAGAAAAGGTCAGGTTTTAACCTCAGTTTGTGAACACAATTGCAAAATAGATCCATTGTGATCCCATAGGAAATATTGAAATTTTACATTATTTTAATCACCTTTATAAAAATGGACATAGTATGGATGGCCAAAAGTTGATTTTGGTTTAAATGAAACAATACAATTAAGTTCAATTCAATGCAAATAATTTTAATCCAGGCAGCAAGTCTTAAAACCATTTTTGTTTACACATTGTAACAACTTCAAACCCCACTTCTGCATGTTACTAACCTCCCTTTGCACTGTACAGGATTAGGTTTGCTGATGTAATTGTGTTTCACAGTGTGCATGTTGATGTGAATGGAGAAAACACCTCCAATAACATAGTCACCATCCATTGAGAACGCAGATTGTCGAGCAGAACCCTGGAGCTTACACCTCATAGATGAAGCCCCAGCATTAATTCTTTCCTCCAAATGTCCAGTCCTTTCTTTCAGTTTATCCTCAGTATATTCATCCAAGTTAAAGTTAGAGGACATTGCAAATAAATTTACAGTCAAGCTAAAGCCAACACAAAAAATTATGGACCACATCTCTTCTGGTTGTTCATGAAGCATCTCTCACGGGCGACACTGTTTTCTCAGTTTATAGCTTGTCAGAAAAACACTCCCCTCCTACTTTGCATCATTTGTGTATGAGACATCATCAACAGTGTCAGGACCCTCAGATTCGCTTCCTGGTCCTACCTGTGTTTGGATTAGCCTATCATATCTCTTCTGACTTAAATCACATGTTTCTGTTTTTAATATTTGTTCACAAAATGTAAAATGTGTGAAAATGTCTCCTTTGAATTCAAGACACCTGGCTTCTTGTAGTTGTCAGTGTAGCATTCCCTGTCCTGCAAGTAAAAGTGTGTTGCATTGTCTTTTAGTGTGTTATTGTCTTGCATGGGAAAACTCGTTTAATTTACAGATAAAATAATTGAATTATTCCATCAAATTAAAAACAAAATGCTTTTTATGTGTGGGGACTTTAATATTAACATAGAAAGCTCCAGCTGCCAAAGATTAAGTGATTTTGTGAATTCAATGTATAGTTTGGGGTTATTCCCCTTGATAACAAAACCAACCAGAATTACATCGCAAAGTGCAACGGTAATTGATAATATATTTACAAACAGAACAGATGAGATTATCAAGAATGGGATCTTCATGACAGATATTAGCGACCATTTACCAATTTTTTCAATATTTAAATCTAAAAATAGGTACAACAAAAAAACTGATATAAACTTTAAAAGAGATAAGTCAGTAAAAGCCTTAGAGGCATTAAAATATGACCTTAAAAATCAAAACTGGGAAGAAGTTTATGTCAGTGATGTTAATGTAGTATATAACTCATTTATGAAAATATTGATGAAATCTTACAATACAAATTGTAAATTAATTGAAATTAGTAAGAAAAGAGTAAATAAACCATGGCTGACAAAGGGAATAAAAAATGCTTGTGCAAAGAAAAACTGTTTATACAGGTGCTTTTTAAAATTGCAAACAAAGGAATCAGAACATAAATATAAAAAATATAAAAATAAACTATTAACAATAATTAGGAAACAAAAAAAGATTATTACAGTGAAAAAGTAAATAAGAGTAAAGATAATATGAGGGTAACATGGGGAATTATAAAAAGTGTGATTGATAGTGATGGAACGAAAGAAACTATTCCAAATTACTTTGTTAAGGAAAATAAAGAGATATATGATATAAAAGAAGTTGCAAATGGGTTTAATGATTATTTTTCAAATGTAGGGTCAAGTCTGGTGGGAAATAAACCAATAATAGAAGATAAATTATGTACATTGGTAAATACGGTCAATAGTATTTTCCTGGACAATGTGGAAAAGATGAAATAAGAAATATTGTAAAAAACTGTGTAAGCAAAAGATCAACTGACCATGAAGATTTAGACATGGTGACTGTAAAAAGTATAATAGAAATTGTTATTGAACCATTTACTTATATTTGTAATCTGTCTCTGTCAACTGGGGTTTTTCCAGATGAAATGAAAATTGCTAAGGTAGTCCCATTATATAAAAATGGAAACAAACATATTTTTTCTAATTACAGGCCAGTATCATTGCTTCCACAGTTTTCTAAAATTATGGAAAACGTTTTTGTAACAAGATTGGATAAATTTATTGAGAAACATCATATTTTAAATAATGCTCAGTATGGATTCAGAACAAAACATTTGACAGCTATGGCAATTATGGAACTAATAGAGAAAATATCAACAACAATAGATAATAAGGATTATTTTGTAAGTATTTTTATTGACCTGAAAAAGGCTTTTGATGTTATAGACCACTTAAGATTGCTCCACAAGTTACAACAATATGGAATAAGAGGTGTTGCACATCAGTGGGTAAAAAGCTACTTAGAAAATAGAAAACAGTTTGTTCAGATAAATAATACCAAATCAGAATTGTGTAACATTATTTATGGAGTACCACAAGGATCGGTACTTGGACCCAAACTGTTTATTTTGTATATCAATGATTTGTGAATGTATCCAATGTGCTTGGCAGCATTTTATTTGCTGATGATACAACGCTGTTTTACTCTGGATCAGATATACAGGAAGTAGCACAAGTGATAAATACAGAGTTGGAAAAAGTTAAACATTGGTTTGATATAAACAGATTGTCACTAAATATTAATAAGACAAATTTCATATTGTTTAATGATAGAGCGAAAAAAAATAATGTGTCATTACAAATAGATGGAATGGATATACAAAGGGTAAAAGAAATGAAATTTTTAGGAGTCATGATTGATGAAGATCTTACATGGAAGTCACACATAAATTACATAAAAGGAAAAATAGCGAAAGCCATTGCTGTTTTGCATAAAGTAAAATATTCATTAAATAGTTATGGTTTATTAACATTGTACGATTCATTGATTGTCCCATATTTAACTTACTGTGTAGAAATCTGGGGATCAACATATACAACCTATATACAACCTTTATTTATTTTGCAGAAAAGAGCTTTAAAAGTGATTAGTAACAGTGGTTTTAGAGATCCATCTAATCCATTGTTTATTAAGTATAGGGTACTTAAATTTCATGATTTAGTCGATTTGAAAATATTACAAACGATGTACCAAGTTAATAAAAATACTTTACCAACAAACATTCAAAATATGTTTGAAAAAAGAGTAAGTAGTTATAAATTGAAAGGAATAGAAGTCTTTAAAAAACCAAGATTTAGAACCAAAGTAAAGGAAAGGAGTATTGCAGTAAATGGTGTCAAATTATGGAACAATCTTAATAAAGAAATTAAAGAATTAAGGTCGCTTAAATTATTTTAAAAAACATATTAAATTAGATGTATTAAGTAAGTATGAAACTATGAAGTAAGTCAGTGGGCTGCAAGAAAGTAAAAAAAAAAAAAAAAAAGTAAACTTAATGTTTGGAGTGTCTTAAGTTTAAATGTAACCTATCAGTGATGTAATCTATTAATTAATGGTCATAATTATGAAATGGGTCAGTGGTATGTGACAAGTTAAAGAAATGCAATCTGTTAAATAATGTTGACTATGATGCTGTATATTGAAAGATTGTATTGTTAAAAGGGGCAGAAATCATAAGACTTGTTCTTCTTTCTGCTCCTTTTCATTCTGGTATTGTGGTGCTTTTGTTTTTTGCTTTTCTGTTTTTCTTTTAAATGAATGAAATAAATATATATATATATAAAAAAAAAAAGTTGAAATCATTATTAATTTGATGAAATCATGCACAGCATGAAGGTTCCTGCTGTACATTAGCAGTATTACATGTGATCATGCCACAGATTCTAAAGGTTTTGCCAGTCCTAGGATGTAGGAATGTTTGAGTTTGATGAGTAAAATTACATTGGGCACAGTGGCCACATCTGTAATTACCATATGATGTTGCTTGTAAAAAATGTGGTTGACAACGTGGAGGCAGGTTTGCACGGACAAGCATGGAGTTCAAATTGGGTGCCCTCTTAAAAACAATACAGGGTGGCAATAAGAAATCTTTAATATCTTTTAGTTTGGGATCAGTTTTTATGATATGCCAGCGCTTCTTAATACTTTTCTCAAATTCCCTCCCTAGTGGTGAATATTGAATGATACAGTTCAATCTGCAAGGCTCTGTTTTAATGTTTGTTTTTTTGTTTTGTTTTTTTTCTAAAAAGACAGTCGTTTTGGGAAATAGTGTCAAATTTTTCTGTAATCCGTACTGGATTATATTGTCTCTGCTCAAAATGTTTTTGCAAATCCTCATCTTGTAAATTATAATCAGAGTTTGAACTACAGATCCGACGTATCCGGTTGAACTGGGAGCAAGGCAAGCTTTTCTTCAAATGAATGGGATGATAAGATGTGCCATGCAGTATCAAGTTGCGGTCAGTCGGCTTTCTGAACAAACTGGTATGTAGTCTATTGTCTTACTTGTGGATTAAAATGTCCAGAAAGTTCATTTGATGTTCATGCCACTCGATGGTAAATTTCAGATTATAATCATTATCATTAAGGAACTTGTGCAATTCCCTGAGTGATGATTCAGTATCGCTCCAAATAAAAAATATGTCATCGATATACCTCTTCCAATGTGCGATGTGTTGTAGATAAGGGTTATGGGTTCCAAAGAGAACAACTTCTTCAAAAAAGCCACAAAACAAAGAAGCAAAACTGGAGCTTTCATTTGGGGCTTTCCAATGAAATTGATACTTTAAGGATCAAAGTGGACTATCATATACAGCATTAACCCCACCTGATGTTTATGACTGTAATAAGAGTACTTATGTGTTTACTTTTTTTTTTTTTTTGACTCCAATCCACTTGACAACATGCATGGTCGCTTCCAAATTTGTACATGAATGAATTTGTTTACCTGATTCTACCTGATTCTTTGAATTCTCATGCTGTGCATGTTTTTATCAAATTAATAATGATTTCATTTTTTTGTCTGTATCCAAATTTATTGGACAACATGCATAGTTTTTCAAATGTGTACATGCATTTATTTGCTTATTCTTTTTTTTTTTTTTTTGCACTTTGTCACATGTTATCAATTAACGTCAGTATATATACAGGTGCGTCCAGGCACAATTATTATGTCTGATGAAGGGCTAGGCCCAAAACGTCACCCTCAGTGTTCATTAAAGACTTGTTTGGGAGCTAACCGGCTGTGCGGATCTTCACTTCATTTTTTGTGCTATTTTTCTGTTTGATCCTGCACGCCAATACAGGCTCGTACCACTGCCATCAACAACCATAATCCATAAAATAACAAGACATCAGCAGCAATTAGCTCAATGAGTTAATTTATTCATTATTGCTATTACATCTACAAGTCTTCAAGACCATAGTATACAAAGCCATCCTTAACTATTGCTACACATTTGTTACACTGTTGACAAATATAAATACACAAGAAATCAAGATGGCTCACTGCTGCAAAATGTAAATAGCTCCCAGGCTCAATGCACACATCATGCACATCATAACTATACATCTAAGTGTTTAATCATCATCACTTCCACTACATAATGCCATGTTGCATCAGCTTCCTGTTCAGTGTCATGGTCAGCTGAGGAGTCATCATCATCATCATCACTCAGCAAATTATCATCTTCCACAGCTATTGGTTTTAGTTTTCCAGGAGTCTTCATCCATCCATGTCCATCTGCTGCCTGTTGTACTCTTGGTTGAGGTATATCTGCAGCTTTCCAGATACCAGCTTGGTAGATTGCATGCTTGATATGTTGCTGGAATGCTTTTTGTCATAGAGGGAGTTGGCATAGAATCTATATTGCACTTCAGGTGGATGTTATGGAGAGATGCCAGTTTTGGCCACTCTCCACTGACTCTGATATTGTGTTTATTTTGTTTTTAGAGCCCTCAATGGGATGGCCACTATGTACCTTTCTGAGCTTCTGCTCCATTACACCCCAACCAGAGCCTTAAGATCTTCTGTCCACCTATTGTTGGAGGTGCTTAAAACTAGAATAAGGACCAGAGGTGACAGGGCCTTTGTGATGGCTGCCTTCAGGCTTTGGAATACCCTTCCATATTAGATCATCCTTGACCCGAGAGACTTTTAAATGTTTAAAACCCCACATTTTTTCTATGATGTTTCTGAAATGAGCAGATGCATCTCTATTTTCTGTTCTATTTTTATTCTATATTCTTTTATTGCCTGCTGCATTTTTATTGTTATTTTTAAATAATTTCTATATGTATTATTGGGCATAACCTGGCACCCATTTTTATTGTAAAGCATTTTGGTCGACCACTGTCATTTTAAATGTGCTTGAGAAATAAAGTTTTAGTTGAGTTGAGATACCATATGGACCACCGGACTTATCCTTCAAGATCACCATTCCAGCTGCATCTACAGACGTGAATCACACTGTGCATAGCGCATTTGAACTGTCAAGTTATTTAAACAATATTCCATGAACATCCCGTGAGTCTCCTAGTTTGGCCAAGGCATCTACAAAGGCTTCTGGCCTCTGGATTTGTTTGATGGGATGAACTTTTCAAAGTCCTTTGTGTGCACTGATAGTGTCACAGTGTGTGAGTGCATAAAGAGACATTAGTGCAGTGCACATGCTTTGACTATCTTCCCTGCCGAAGTCAGAGATGTTCAGGAGTCTTCTCTCATTCCCTGCACCAGTGTCAAATAGAATGGTGATTTCAAAGCTGGGTGCTTGATGTAGAAGGATGACGAACACATCACTATCTGGGCTTCAGATACATACTATGCCATAACCCTGAGCCTGGGCATAGGCACAGCACAGAACAATTCTGTTGTCTGTTTCTTCCTGATCTGAAAACAATTCTGGTATCTCTTTATTTATGACTGTTTCCCCATCATCACAATGCAGCGAGTAACAATGGCCTTGCACCACCAATACCACCTTCCTGTTCACAAGCTTAGATACGAAGGCATTTGAGGACAAAACGTCACTGATCATACCCACAAGAAGCTGAGACTTGTTCTGACCACTCAAAGTCCAATCAAAATGGGCAAAAAAGTTGGAAAAAAATTAGTAAATCGATGAAAATGAATGCAATTGGTGTATGCTCTCCCCTCAGTAGCCTTGATAACATACAGAAAGGTCCCTGTGTATTCCTGTGTGTCAGATCATTTATCTGTATTATCGTGTTACCATGGCTGTTAGACCCCATCCACATGATTGCGTAATGTTCACATCTAGTGCACATAACAATTGTGTGCCACAGACTTTGCACATGTAGCGAATAGTCAGGTCTCATACGGAGGCGCCATAAAGATGTAACAAAATTACATGCCTTGCAACAGGGACCATAAAGATGTAACAAATTGGTCAATTCTAGGTTGGCTCACACAGGCGCACCAAAATAAAATGTCATTAGGTATTGTTAAATTCCCAAATTGAATTAGATTGGCCTGGACCTAATTTAATGGGTCACCAAAATAATTAACAATTTTAGGGTTTAATAATTATTATTTACTAATTAATTTACTCGGGGCACCACCTATTTGAAGCATAGGTACTTTAATTTAAACATTCATTAATTTATCAGTCTCAAATTAATTAATAAGTCTCAATTTAATTAATCAGTCTCAGGTCTGAAAGTCTGAATTCTATGATATGATTGACCAAAGGTTTCCTTCTGAACACAAAATGAACCACAGCAAAAATATTTACAATTTATTTACAATTATACAATAAATGAACAGTTTACTGGCATTTTTGTGGACAGTGATTAAATAAGTCATTTATGGACACAATTTCCTTAACTCATGAAACGCTGAAAGAGAGAGAGATAAAGCTTAAAGACTTTAAGTAAATAAATCTGATTAGAACTTAGTGATGAAATTTGAAGCCAATTAATTTTAAGAAAATTATTAAAAAAAACATATGAATATGTTTAAAAAAAGAATAATAATTATAATAAGGAGAAGCCACTTTGTATCCATTGGCAACAAACCCTTTTTCTGGAACCTTTAACTGGGTCACTTAGCTGGTCCGTCGAGGAGATGGTTCGGGCAGCCCATCCATCCGTCGTTGATGTAGGCTCTTTGCAGCATTCTCATTTGGGTCAGGGGTTAACTCAGTGGTCTACCCGGGTGATCCCAAAGGCTTGTGTTGGCTGGCTTTACTGACAGGATGGCTGCTTGCAGTCAGGTTGTCAGCTTGCTGGACCCCAGAGGTGAAAAGTATTTGCTGAAAATGGTTTCTGGTAGCTTTTAAAAAGTTTGTTGGAGCCAGATTAAAAGTCTTTGTGAATTTAGGAAAAAATATTAAAACTTTAAAAACGTTGGAAAATTACAGAAAGAGGAAGGTCACTTTTCTGTAATTTCGCTATTATTTTGAAAAGTTCAGCTCAGAAGTTCTCTTAAAAATTCAAAAGACTTGACACACATTAAAGCGTCAGGTTAAAACTTTGTTAAAAGTTTGTCAAAGAATAAAGGATGAATGAATGCCATGCGTTAGCCTTAGCTTAGCTTAGCTTAGCAATGGGGCCTTGTTGACCCAAAAATAAAAATTAAGGGTTTCAAAGAAAGGAAGAGCGTTGCAAGAGGCAAAGAAGCGAGAGCGAAGAGACCAAAAGAGCGGCAAGAGGAGAGCCAAAAGGAAAAAAGCAAAAGCAGCTCTCTGTTCTAACTTTTAAGGGTGACTTAAGTCATTAAACTCTGCCCATTTAGGGTGTGTAACTTCACAGAAAACTTCATGTCAGAGGCAGACAAAATGATTAATCTATTGAAACACATTAATTATTTTGGTATACTATTTGTTATAAGACATACTGGAATGAATATAATGTTATTAAAGGCTTAAACACTCCATGTGGTTAAAACATAATATTTCCCCATCAACATATTGATAATGCAGAAAGATCACACTTAAACACACATCAGTTGCAAGGAACACATATCAGTTAAATGGAATACATGCAAAGCATTTGCTTGATGAATCAATACAGACAACATTTGAAGTTTTTTTTTTTTATATGAATAAGAGCATACTGATGCAATTCTTTTATTTTAAAAGAATGTCTTTCTTCACTTAGACCTAAAGATAATAGCTGTTATCAAGATGCAAAGTTTTATGGCCACTCTTATCGTGGAAGGGAAATTGTCATGCAGTCTTGAGAGGTCCGGCCTTGGCGTGAGGCCATAAAAGTGGGTTCTTCAGGCCTGGGAAATTTCAGACTCTGACGTGAAGCCATTATAATGTCATCACTATGTAACACAATTTTTGTTCCTGGCTTCTAAGTGTTATATTTCAACTGCTTATGTCTAAAGTCTATGGAAAAATGACTACATTCAGCACAAACTTTGATTTTATTTTTTTAACGTTCTAGAAAGTTCTAAAAGTTTCTTGAAATTTCTAGATAATTCTGGAAACTTCTAGAAAATTCTGGACAGTTATAGCAGTTAAAGAATATCCTAGAAGACTACTCAGTAGTAGTGAAGGCGAATCGAGAATATTCTTGAAAACAGACAAATTTCAAAATATCATTGTCCTGATCACAGAAGCAAAGTTTCTGTGGAATAACAGCTATTTTCTATTTATTTAAGGCATAACAGGTTAGGAAAACACACTGTGTACCCAGGAACAAATCAAAAATAAAAATTTGTTACATAGTAGTGACCGAAAATTCACTGGGAAAAAGGCAAGAGCTCCCTTTGAAGAACTTTGAGTTACAGTTCTGCTTTTGCTGCGAAGCACAGTATTGGATCATGGGAGGATGTCTTCATCTTATCTGAAGATCACCAGATGACTTAGGAATTTCTCAACTGGGAGTGAGCACAGTCTGTCTGCAGCTCAAAACTCAGGTTTTTGTTGAGACAGCATTAATGTATTTATTTAATTAGGGCAAATCGAGGCCAGGCGCCACACACATTACAATATTTGTTTTGCGCGCAGGACAGAATCACAATCAGGATGTGCCGGCAGGATTTGGCATGTGTTGGAGTTATTCTGTAGATACACTGTTTTGTTTTATCATGCATGTTTTGTGTTCTCTGCTCTGGTAGAATGTAGTTCTCTCTGCTCTGATAAAGTGTATTGTACTGATGTGATGGGTGAAGGTTACTTAAGATATGTGACATGACGTGCTTCTGCAAGTTGTGGTATCTCTGTGTGCACGCTAAGCTCTTTTTCAGGACATGTGAAGATGACCCAGGCAGAATGCAGCCGTAAGCGGAGCAGTGAGATAAAGAATAGAGAATTGAATGTTCCAACCACAGTGTGATTATGATACATTAGTCCTTGTGTCAGAAGAAGTGTGATTAATCGTTAGATGTCTTAAACACATCTTAATCGAGCCCAAGATTAAAAAGGTTCTGAACGTCCTGAATGTATTGTGCAATCAGCGGTTCTGCGGCAACAGCTCACGCGCTATCACTCTTCCCCTTAGGAGCTGTACCGCCCATGTATGTAGGGAAGTCCTTAATAAAAAGAGCGGGAGCACAGGCCAGACTTTAGTGTAGCTTTGGTGTACAGCCTGACTGCACTCCTCGCGAGCTTAAAATTGAATTTTATCTCTCACTTGTTTTAAGGCCTGGTTGTCTCTTCCTCTTATCAAAGATACAGTATTCTAAACCCGACAAAGACTGGGGGCACGTCCGGGATCCCAACAGACCTGACGGTTCCAGCAAGCGTGATCGACACCAGAGAAATCCTTGGCCAAGGTAACTCAGACCCTTTGACGGGACTGGCTCAATCCGTTGGGTGGGATCTGAAAGGTTGACGGGATCACCGAGAGGGAAAGAGACCGACAGGAGTGTGAGTATAGAATTTGATTCTGATAAAATTGTTGTTGTGAATGGTGGCAGTAGGCTGCGTAAAATAGAAATGTTGAAATAGTGAAATAGTGACAGAAAGTCACGGTTAAACAGCGAAATAAGTGCACAGTGAAAAGGCAGTTAAACCTCGCAGGGATGGTGGAGTCCCCTAATGCAGGACATTAGTTAAATTCCACGGGAGGGCGAGCTCCCCTGGCCTAAGAATACGCGAAATAAGTGCACAGTGAAAAGGCAGTTAAAACCTCGCAGGGATGGTGGAGTCCCCTAATGCAGGACATTAGTTAAATTCCACGGGAGGGCGAGCTCCCCTGGCCTAAGAATACGCGAAATAAGTGCACAGTGAAAAGGCAGTTAAACCTCGCAGGGATGGTGGAGTCCCCTAATGCAGGACATTAGTTAAATTCCACGGGAGGGCGAGCTCCCCTGGCCTAAGAATACGCGAAATAAGTGCACAGTGAAAAGGCAGTTAAACCTCGCAGGACGGTGGAGTCCCCTAATGCAGGACATTAGTTAAATTCCACGGGAGGGCGAGCTCCCCTGGCCTAAGAATACGCGTACGGTTATTAAAAGTGTTTCTATGTATTTGTGTAAATAAAATAACTGTGTGTGAGTGTAATAAAGGTGACTGAGTGAGAGTGTGGAGTCACTTCGACTCCCCTCTATGAAAATCTCACAGGAAAGTAAGTAGTAAGTTTTGAGAAGAAGCAAAGGCAAGGCCTTCCCGTGCCCTCCGGGGTGGCGAAAGGGAACGCACTTCTCAGAATAGTTGATTACTACCCTGTGATTGTAACAACACCAGTGGATTAGGACCCTGTAGGGGCAAAACCATCACTGGTCTAAAACGTTCTGAAAACACAAAATGGGTAAATCTAACAGTAAAAATGAGAGACCTAAGTCCCGGGACGAACTAAAAACAAAAGATTGGATATACATGAATAAAACTGATCCAAATTCAACAAAACACTTAGATAAGTGGATAAAAGATCATGGATTTGATGGACGCCTGCAGAAAGAGTCATTAACTAAACTAAAGAACAGTATTGAGAAAAAGTGTGGAACAAGTGAAAAAAAGAAAAGAAAAAGAAGGTCAAGGTGAAATTGTAGCATGGGAAAGAGAAGTTGAGAAACGAAAGAAGGGCCTTAGAGAAGCAAAGGAAAGACAGAAAGAAACAGTAAATGATAAGAAGGAGAAGGGGAACGTGATGTTTCACAGACAAGAAGATAATGAGACAAGGCCTGCGGCTCCAAAAGTAGAAATGGTAGTAAAATTGGATACTACAAAACACAGTCAGCCAGAAGCTGAAATAAAGGAGAATAAACTCTATCCAGATTTACCACAGGGACAACCCCCATCATATGTAGACCCTACACAACACGTCATGAGAACACGATCCAAAACACTAAAAGATGAAGAAAATCAACCTGGACCATCAACCCCACCAGCTGATCAGGAACCAGGTGGATCAGGAGTCTATCCAATGATTCATGTGGCAAATCCACATACGTCAGGACCAAGAACTATTCTTGTGTACCGAACTTGGACACAAGCAGACGTTAAGGCAGCTGTGGAAGGTGTAACTCCCCCACGAGAAGATGTAGCCCAGTACATTATTGACGTAACCGCTTTGGTTAAATCCTACAATCTTAGAGGGGATGAAGTTCAACAAGTCATAATGGCAACTGTGACAAAGGATTGGGCTGATGTAAAGGAGATTGGGATCCTGCAGAGGCAGACCACACTCCATTAGCCCATGATAGTCAGGAATTGGAAGATCGATTGGCCGCACTACTGCTGAGAATTATGCAGAAATACCAGCAGAAGTCAAATTACACAGAAATAAATCGCACAAAACAGAAAGATGATGAACCATTCGAAGACTATCGACATCGAATGGAAAAAGTTTTTAAAGTGCACAGTGGTCTTCTACCACTGAAAAATGATAGCGTGTATGAACAACAATTGAAAAATGCACTCCATGCCAACTCCAGATCAGATATCCGAGCATGGGTAGACAAACACATGATAACGCTCCCAACAGCTGGGTTACAAGAGTATGTAGACCACGCCATACACGCAGAAAGAAATCTGAAAACAAAAAAGGCAGCCCGCTACTGTATATACAAATTTGGCCCAGGCCTGGCAGTACTCTTTGGATCTGTCGGAGTTGAGACAAACTGAACAATTATTGGAGGAAGGTCTGATGACCTGTGAAAACAGAGAACATGTAGTAATGATGTCACCTAAAGATCTACACATAACTATGCTATTCACTCCACGAAAGGATGAAAGGTATGGAGCAGGATTTCTGAAAATTCCATCAGAATTACAGACAGTAGCACACCTATACACAGACAGAAAAACCACCTCTGTGTGTAGTGTAGTGCTGACCCAAAGTGCAGACAAATGGTACAGAGGAAAACCTGAGGCTGTGCCGCATATTTCACTGATAAGGGCAGACACTCAGTCCTGGAAGGACCTTGGAAGAATTGTTAAAATAGCTGAGGAAGCAACTGATTGGCATGAAGCAGATGCAATGTCTGTGTGGGATTTCAGTCCATCCACAGGCTTGTATCGGAAATATAAGTTTGTAAGTGCTTGGACGACACCGGTGATACATGAAGTAGATCTGGATGATTGAAATTTAACAACATCTGTGTTGTTGACACAGGAAGATGAGACTTTATTGGCCAAACTGCCTCCTCATCTCTGGGTGAATGCACCCACAGATGTAGGACTGTTGAAAAATATTCCGCCAGTCAAAATTAAGCCACGATCTGATTGGAGACCACGGATCAAACAATATCCGTTAAAACCTGAAGCAGAAAAAGGAAATGATGACTTTTCTAGGTATCTGTAATTATTGCAGAGCCTGGATTCCATGTTATGCAGAGATGGTGCAGAAATTGCAGGATTTAATACACTCTATACCAATGGCTATGACTGACAAAATACAGTGGAATAAAGAAGCTGAAGAACAGTTTACAGCTCTTAAACAAGAACTTGTGAGTTCCACAGTATTATCTCTGCCCAATTATGCCAAGCCATTCACTCTCATGGTGGACAAAATGGGGATTCATGTGTGCAGTCTTGCTACAACAACATGGTAATAAAAATAAACCAGTTGGCTATTATTCCAAATGTTTGGATACATTCTTATCGCCTGCTAGACAGATAGCTTATACAGCAATGCTATTGTCTCAGCCACATATTACCATTGAAAGATGCAACACCTTGAATCCCGCCACGCTCCTACCTGCTCAGACAGACAATGAACCATTAATAGATTCTGACCTTTTATTGGATATGCAAAAACAGGCACCAGCGCAGGAACGACATTTGTGGTTGAAAAATGGGGCAACCCCAAACCCCAAAGGACTTTATTGTATACATAACAAACCCATCCTACCCAAAAGCTTATTCAAAGCAGCTGCAATTGCGACACATGGGTGTGTCGACAGGGGGGATGGTATATATGGTAGACCAATACTTTACTACCTATGGATTTAATTTATACTCAAAAATTTTTTGTAAAGCCTGTGTTACCTGATTGAAACACAACCCACAGGGAAGTATAAGACCCCGGAGAGGGCAATTCCCAAAACCACAGTATCCTTTTCAAATTGTTCATATGGACTTTATTGAACTAAATCGATGTGGACCTTATCAATACTGTCTAGTATTAATTGATGCCTTTTCAAAATGGGTAGAAATTGTTCCATCACAAAAAGCAGATGCTTTAACAGTAGCAAAAGCACTGTGTAAGACAATTATTCTGTATTATGGAATACCAGAGACATTGTACAGTGATAATGGAACACATTTTGTAAATGAAGTTGTACCAAGAGTAGCAGAACACATGAAAATTAAGTTAAAACATCATTGTGCTTACCACCCACAAAGTGCAGGATTAGTGGAAAGGACAAAGGGCACAATAAAAATAAGATTAAGGAAATGTATAGAAGAGACAAATGAACCTGGATTGAATGTTTGGACCTAGTAAAATTGTATATGAGAATAACACCAACACCATCAGGTTTAACACCATTTGAGATACTTTATGGACGACCATATCGTCTACCAATTTTTGACATGGATACTAAAACAGCAGATGAGGAACAAACATTAGCAGATTTTATGAAAAAGACATTAACACAGAAAGAGATAACTTAAACACATTTACTGCCGAATAATTTTGATCTTCCACAGGACGGCCTTCCAGTAGTCCAGCCAGGAGACTGGGTGTTCATCAGAGTGATTAAGAGGAAGAACTGGTCCAGTCCTCGTTGGGAAGGTCCATACCAAGTGCTGTTAACAACACCAACTGCAGTAAAGATAGCGGAGAGATCAACGTGGATACATCTAAGTCACTGTAAGATACAGCGTGTGTTGGCTGCCTCCACAGTGTAAGGGGAAGTCTGGCTACAAAGGGAGTCTATTTAATTAGCAATGGATTGTCTCAATGCCAGTGAAGCAGGGAGATCCTTGCACTATTAGGTGAGGTTGGTTAACAACACTGTATCCTAGCAATCATGACTGAACTACAGCAGACCCCGGAGCGGCGTGCTCAGCGCCGCCGCTGTCGGACTGTTGGTAGGGCAGCCGGTTGCGTTGTGATCTTAGTGTGTTTCGTGCTCCTCAGATTCCTGGCCTGGTGGTTGACCCAAGAATTGCAGCTCACTGTGGACCGAGCCAGAGAACAACGCAAGCAACGTCAGAAGAGGTTATTCATAATGTGAATGAGACAGATGGACACCCTCATATATACCATACTAATTTGTGGTACAGAGATGTTCATTTATTGGCTATGGAATTACGTTACTAATTGTTATGTTTGTTCGCAAATGCCTATATCCTCAACACACTCAGCTCTGACGGCTAAACCGTACCCTGCTAGGGTGACAGAATGTCTTATCATACGGATGCATAATCAAACTGTATTTCGGGGGCAGCAGTTCTCAGCAAATCTGATAAGATGTAACACCACTTGCCTCAGTGCAACCACTTATATGATAGGGATTTCAACAGAGGATGTACAAGCGTGCCCAAGTGCTGCTCCATTGACTAGACTGAAGGGAAATGCAAAAATATCATCACGTTAAATTGTCATCACAACGGCCATTCCCGATTTGCTTTTACGGGACAGGGAATAAAACTGTAGGTAAAATTAAGAAACGTCTGTGTACCCAAACGTATGTTTTATCAAATAATTTAAGCCTAACCAAAACATAATATGTGGATGGTACTTATCTCATCACATTGGACGGGGATGTAATTATACAGGCTCCTGTCCATGGGGAACGGATGAATCATGTGCTTATGTTAGTAAGTTTTTGCTACCACCTGTAAATGGTACTCCGGTGTATGATGACATCTATTGGCTTTGTGGTTCCAGACTGTACATGAGTCTCCCACCAAATTGGGGTGGTGTGTGTGCACCTACCCAGGTGACTGACCATACATATGTGGTAGTGCCAAGGACCTCCACAGAGAAGAATGGCAGCACCAGACGGAGGAGATTGATATACCCAGATGTGTTACCACATGATCACATGTGGGGCTCGGATGTACCAAAGGACCAAAAATTGTGGTCTGTAGGAGATAAAATAGCACATTCATTGTTCCCCTGGATAGGAGTGGAAAAAAAAAATTCATTAATGATTGAAACTCTGAATTATCGATTGGGTCTGTTCATGAATGTGAGAAAATAGTAGCAGCTCAAAACACTGAAATAGATGCTTTACGTACCATGGTGATGCAAAATCGCATGGTTTTAGACTTGCTTACTGGTTCACAGGGAGGAGTTTGTGTTCTGCTGAACACAACATGCTGTACTTTCATCCCAGACTCCATTCATTCAGTGGATGTGCAGGACGCATTGGAAGAGCTGAATAACTTCGTGATGCAATGCATAAAGACACCCTAGCCGTGAACCGGTGGAATCCCTGGTCCTGGTTGACTTCAGGACCATAGTGGCAGTTACTATTGAAAATGGTGACACCAGTTATTATAGTCCTAATTCTGATTGGACTTTGCATGTGTTGTGTGATCCCTTATATCAAAACAATGGTTGGCAAAATGGTGTCAAATACATTTGTACAGTGTAATCTGGCTTTCCAACAAACTATGCCAAAATATCAAGCATTGAAACAGTCAGACCTTAGTGGAGAAAACTATAATGACTGTGTTGAGAATTATGATGATATTGAAAAGCTCACAACTCCAGTTCAAGCTTGAACTGTTGACGTGATGAGTTAACACACTCTTAGCCTATGAAGCTTTAGCTGAAAATGTAATAAGACAAGTGGTGTAGTCGAATAATACAGATAAACGGTTCATTTATACCAGTCAGCCGAAGTGACGTGTGGTGGTGGTGTGGAGATAATAGAATTTTTGACAGATTGCCTAGGAATGTGTCAGGCTACTGTGCTTTAGTGTCCCTACTCCTCCCAGTAAAAGCCATTCCCATTTTAGCCAAGGACTTGTTGACGCACCTAAAGTCTGTGGTGCCTGAAAATTGCAGCTGAAAATCTGAAGAAGAAGTGGTTGCTTAGTAACAATTGTTTACTTTCAGGTGAAGATGTAATACCGTTGGAATGCATGATAAACAGAGGGGAAATGTTGGAGTTATTCTGTAGATACACTGTTTTGTTTTATCATGCATGTTTTGTGTTCTCTGCTCTGGTAGAATGTAGTTCTCTCTGCTCTGATAAAGTGTATTGTACTGATGTGATGGGTGAAGGTTACTTAAGATATGTGACATGACGTGCTTCTGCAAGTTGTGGTATCTCTGTGTGCACGCTAAGCTCTTTTTCAGGACATGTGAAGATGACCCAGGCAGAATGCAGCCGTAAGCGGAGCAGTGAGATAAAGAATAGAGAATTGAATGTTCCAACCACAGTGTGATTATGATACATTAGTCCTTGTGTCAGAAGAAGTGTGATTAATCGTTAGATGTCTTAAACACATCTTAATCGAGCCCAAGATTAAAAAGGTTCTGAACGTCCTGAATGTATTGTGCAATCAGTGGTTCTGCGGCAACAGCTCACGCGCTATCACTCTTCCCCTTAGGAGCTGTACCGCCCATGTATGTAGGGAAGTCCTTAATAAAAAGAGCGGGAGCGCAGGCCAGACTTTAGTGTAGCTTTGGTGTACAGCCTGACTGCACTCCTCGCGAGCTTAAAATTGAATTCTATCTCTCACTTGTTTTAAGGCCTGGTTGTCTCTTCCTCTTATCAAAGATACAGTATTCTAAACCCGACAGCATGCTTAATCCATTTCGAAGTTCCATGACACATGCTGAGAATGCTCTGAATGCAGCATGAATGCAGTATGACTACCCTTCGACCGACATTTGAATACTCCCCAGTTCAAATGCAGCATGACAGTGGTGTGCATATTTTCTACATTCATGCTGGCTGTGTGAATTTGGTGGATTTAAAGTGCCACACAAATCGAACAATTCGTACAGTCCCTCTAACGCCTGTCATACCACACTCGCATGGCTGTCAGAATGCGGCACTACTGCAACTTGACTGCCGTTTGAATGTTTTCCAAAATGAATGTAGAGTGCATGTGCTCTGGCCGCACGAATGTCCCTAACACTGTACAAGACATTCAAGTGCAGCTCAAATTTGCACAACTGATGTTCAACTCCTAATTCGTATGGCATTCAGGCTCATTCGTACTCTAGTGTGATGGGAGTATATGGAAAGTCACAATTGGCTGTCCTAAAAGTCCCTAAATGATGTCATCACCTAATTTACACAATTGACCATGTGCATGCAATTGTTATTGTTACTGTAGGAGAGAATAATAATGTGACAGGGATAAAAAGTGAGTGAAAAACATCTTAAACATGTTTAGAACTACAAATGAAATTTCTTCTGTTTATTCTTGGACTTGGAGCTGACAAAAGTGATCCAATAGAGAGACTCGAACGGAGTTACTTGGGATTTTTTTTTTTCTTCTTAAGTCTGGTATTTAGTGCAATGATTTATTTTTGAGAAAGAAAAAATCTGCCTGGAATTGATGTGACACAGACAGTTGGGACATTTATCTATTATTTTGCTGTTCTGGTTGGTTTGGCATGCTAGTGACAAAATATTTAAGACTTGGGCTAAAAACAAATTTTGTGGCAAAAAATGAACACACACAGTTGAAAGTATGGAGGCGGCAACCAGCCTGCCTTGCATCTGTGTGAGCCAGTTCATGCATCACGCAGCTGCTCGCACTGTTTTCCCGTGTGTATGAAGCAGCATCGTGCACGCCTGCTCGTTGGCTCAATGTTTTTGTGGTTCGCTCATACGAGCTGTTCCGCCCTGAGTCACCCTGAGTTGTAGTCCTACTATGTGTGAAAGGGGCCCTAACAGACAACCTGCTGCATCAGCTGAGCTACAAATGTGGGGTATTATGATTATTTTTAAATGGGTTAGAATATTTTTCATAAAATATTGTTAAATCCTAACTACCTGTAGTCAAAGACAAAAGAGAACTGTTGGAACAACCAAATAAACTGCTTCAGCTGGGAACACTCAAATGAATGAGGGTGAACTAAATTAAATTAAGTAGTAATTTGTCCATCTGTATGTGGCCCTGTGACAAACTGGTGTCTAGGGTGTACCCTACTTTCACACCGTATGGTTGTTGGGATACAGTGCATCTTTAAAGTATTCACAGTGCTTCATTTTTTCCACATTTTGTTATGTTACAGCCTTATTCTAAAATGGATGAAATTCATTTTTCCTCAAAATTCTACACACATTACCACATAATGACGATGTGAAAAAAGTTTTTTTTTTTAGATTCTTGGAAATTCATTCAAAATAAAAACTAAGAAATCACATGTACAGAAGTATTCACATCCTTTGCCATGAACCTTAAAATTGAGCTCAGGTGCATCATGTTTCCACAAATCATCCTTGAGATGTTTCTACAGCTTAACTGGAGTCAACCTGGGGTAAATTCAGTTGATTGGATATGATTTGGAAAGGCACACACGTCTCTACATATAAGGTCCCACATTTGACAGTGCATGTCAAAGCACAAACCAAGCATAAAGTGAGAGGAATTGTCTGTAGACCTCTCAGACAGGATTGTCTCAGGGCACAAATCTGGGGAAGGGTACAGAAACATTTCTGTTGTTTTGAGTGTCACAACGAGCACAGTGGCCTCAATAAATCATAAATGGAAGACGTTAGGATCCACCAGGACCCTTCCTAGAGCTGGCCATCTAAACTGAGCAATTGATGGATAAAAGCCTTAGTCACAGAGATGACCAAGAACCTGATGGTCACTCTGTTAGAGCTCTAGCATTCCTTTGTGAAGAGAGGAGAACCATCCAGAAGGACAACCATCTTTGCACCAATCCAGCAATCAGGCCTGTATGGTAGTGTAGCCAAACAGAAGCTACTCCTTAGTTAAAAACACATGGCAGTCTGCCAAGGCACCTTAAGTACTCTCATACCATGAGAAACAAAATTCTCTGGTCTGATGAGACAAAGATTGAACTCTTTAGTGTGAATGCCAGGCGTCATGTTTGGAGGAAACCAGGCACCATCCCTACAGTGAAGCATGGTGGTGGCAGCCAGATGTGTCGAATCCGGCTTCAGAAAGTAAAAACCCTCCCGTGTGTTGCTTCTGCCTGTGCACCTAAAACAGGTGATCTCAATAATTAGCTCATCCACCTGCCTGAAGAGCTGAACTAATTACAATCAGCTGGTTTATTGGGAAGATGGAGCAAATATGTGGCTGGACTTTTACTTTCTGAAGCTGGATTTGTGACAGCAGTTTGTGCCAGGTTATAGTGCCGGCACAGGTATAATCTGTTGATTGTGTCTGTGGATGATGGTTTGAGTCTTTGCTGTGAACGGTGCATCTTCTTCCTCCACCACGGACTGCTTTGCAGCATGAGTTGAAAGACTCACAGCCCCTCATCTGCTCATGTGTCAGTTACAGAATCAGTGGATTCTGCCTGCACACAATGAAATTATCCCATAATTCATAAAACAAATCAATAAAATAATGTGAAAATACTCAGTTTTGCCTCTGTGTGGAGTAGAGCTGATGCATGACACCATGCGTGTGCGCTCGTCAATATAAGTGTTCCACCTGCCAATCAAAAGGGTTCTGCCTGCCAGACGAAACCGCTCTGACACATATAATACCGTGCTGCACCAACCCAAACCACTTGGTGGAAATGGGGCTGTCAGTAGCCTGTAAAAATTCTTAAATTTTCCGGATCACTTCTGAAGCCGCAATGTTCAAAGAGTGTGGAAAAAAGTGCCACTGGTCCACAATCCACTCATTCAGATGCATGTGATCCTTAGAAAACTAAAACCAGCAGGCTCCACATGCAGCAGTGTTTTCATTTCATTTCAAAACTTGCAGCAAACACATCCAGCCGGCATAACTCCAGAAATTAAGCACATAAACACAGAAATGCTTCTGATCGATAACCAAACAAATGGGGCTTTTAAGTAAATAGTTCTCCCGCTGATATCACTTTCTCCTTCTTTTCCAATGTTGTGACTCACCCGGAGGTTCCTGGATTTTAGTGGCGCATGGTTCAAAATCTGAATATTTATCTCTTCAGTAACCACACAGTGGCAAAACATTAATTTCAAACTGTTGTTTAATTTTAGTCTTAAATACTCAAAAAAATGTATCATGTCACCTACACATTAATGTTCTCCCCATATTTGTGTGGGTTTCCTCTGGATGCTCTTGCTTTCTCCAACTTCCAAAGATATGCCGGTTAGGTGAAGTGTAAATTATAATTGGCCGTGAGAATATAGTGGTCACCCCCCCAACACACACACACATGAACATGGATTGGAGTAAGCAGGTATAGAAAATAATGCAATATTTCTTTGGCCAATGACAAAAATGTTCATTGATATAAAGTAAAAAGAAAAGGTATCTTAAAGTTCAGACATATTTTTGATACTACTTTTTATTTTTATTTTGGAAAACCAACTTATTACAATTACATGTAATTAAAATGTTTGCTTTCTGTGACCTGCATTTCACACAATGTGGGCACATGAGATGACATGTTTTGATTTAAGGTAAGAATAGAATTTAAGTAAAAGTGTTCATTTGACTTTAATCTTGGGGGAAGCAGTATTTCTGCACTTAATTTTGGCAAACTTAATTCAATGGAACGTTGCCAACAAAAGCAATTTCCATTTGAATGTATCTTTTTTCAGTGTATATTAGAAAAAGGATTTCGCCCAATAATGTTTTTCTTGGTGTTCTTCTCTGGCTTAAATAATATGATAAAACACTTTGGAACAAATATACACAGTATCAGTCCAAAACTGGAAGCCAAAATAGCAAATATCTCCACAGCCACAGTGAACTTCCCAGGAGAGCTGACATATGCTGGGATAAAGGTGATCCAGACTGCAGAGAATATCACATGCTAAAGTGATCAATTTGGCCTCATTAAAATTATCAGGTAGTTTACGGGCTAGGACAGCTAACACAAAACAAAAGATGGCCAGAAGTCCGATGTAACCAAGTACAGCCCAGAACCCTGCAGCTGAGCCCAATGCACACTCCAGGATTATTCTGTCCTTAAATGTTGTCAGGTTTTTAATTGGGAAGGGGGGACTGAGAACTAGCCAAATAGTGCATATCAAAACTTGAATGAAGGTGAAAGAAATTACAGTCATTATTTGTTGAAGTGAACCAAACCATTTCATGACATTACTACCTGGTAGCGTGGCCCTGAACGCCATGAGAACCACAATTGTTTTCCCCAGGACACAAGAAATACAGAGGACAAAAGTAATCCCAAATGTTGTGTGTCGCAGCACACAGGACCACTCAGAGGGCACCCCAATGAAAGTTAAAGAACATAAGAAACACAGGACCAGAGAGAAGAGCAACAGGAAGCTCAGCTCAGAGTTGTTGGCCCTGACGATCGCTGTTCTCCGGTGACGGAAGAAAATAGCTGCTGTTATAACAGCAAGACAGGCACCACCAACTGAGAATGTGGCCAGGATGATTCCAAGGACTTCATCAAAGGAAAGAAACTCGACAGGCTTGGGCAGACAAATGTCTCTCTTTGCACCAGGCCAGAGCTCAGCAGGGCAACGGAAACAATCAGGGGAGTCTGGAAAAAAGGAAAAGCAGTTTTAACACAGTCTTACGTTACGTATACCTCATCAGTACCTAAATGGAAATATTACCTGTGGTATTACTAATCTCCCCCTCAGGACATGGTGTACAGTCGTAGCAGCAGACAGGTTTGCCTTTCTGCAGCAATTTCCGGGTTCCTGGAAGACAGCTGTCAGTGCACACTGACACAGGCACCTGGCACAAACATACACAAAGACTCACACAGACAAGACGTTGGTGCCACGCAACTTTGTATCACCTAACTTCTCTGCTCATAGTGTTAATTATTGTGCTCTTACTTGGTTTCCACCATCCAGCCAGGTGATTTTCTTGGTGATACGGAACTCCTGGCCTGCTGGTAGAGATGCATCATACAGCCCTACTGTCACCAGCTCAGTGCTGCCGTTCTTGTTTTTCTGCCAGTTCACCAGCTCATATACAGCCACTGGATCACCGTTAATGTCAAATGAGACATGATAACCATTTTGAGAAAAATTTACTCGCTTTAGATGACTAAGAAGCTGTGTAGAATAATAAAAAAAAAAAAGTCACTATTAAGACTTGAAAGGTAAAATCCAACCATTTTACTTCACAAGAGCCAAATTTTGCACATGTGCATTTCGACCTGTGTGTAGTTTATCTTGGTAAATTTGTCACACTGGGTTGTGGAATTCGTTTGCTGACACACTGTGTTGTGAATGCCATGTGCTATGGCATAAACAGCTTTATACACCATGTTAGTGATTCGCAGGTGAGACGTATCAGTGTACGGGCTTTGGAGTGTCTGGATATTTTCACTTCCATCACATGCACTCTCATCTTTGGCAGTGCCTACAAATACAAGACAACATGAGGGTGTTTTTAACTTTGACAGCGAGTCTCATTAACAGTTTCATTGTGCAATAATGTAAGGTTTCAGCAAAAAAAGGACTCCACTGTGAGCAACCACCAATAAAACAAGCAACATATATCTCTCACCTTTTCCAAGGTGACATTTGAATGCATCCTCCCAGAATTCAGTAAGCACAGGAGAAACAGCAACTTTAGTGTCAGAGAGATCAAGGAGGAAGTCTCTGAAGCCTGGGATTACAGATCGCTGAATGCCAAATCCAACTGCTCCAACACAGAAATCAAACCTCAACATGTTTGGGTCAGTTACCCATGATTCACTGCCTATCCACTGACGAGGTGGAGAAGGCTGCCGTGTCAACTCCTCCAGCAAGATCCTCATGTCTCCAGAAGACACAAATGCCACAACAACCACAGCTGAAGACCTGGAAATACAGTGTTGTGACATATCACATACTGCACTGCAGTCATGTGTCAGTGCAAACCTAAAACATTGTCACAGGATGGAAATCAACCTTCTATGAAGTGAATATTTTGCAGTGCAGTATGAATGATGTTGACTGTTTACATTATAATCATTATCAATCAGCATAAGATCAATAAAATGAATAAACTGGTGTAGTTTGGTGTGTGGAAACTGAATGTTCTGACAAACCTGCGAATAACGTCAGCCACTTGCTTAATCCTGCTCAGTGGGTTCGTCCGATCAAATGATACTGAATATTCTACACAGATTCTCTCTTTTTGTGCTGCATGTAGGAAAGTCGCCATGCCATTATTACCATAATCAGAATCAGAGCGGATGGCACCTATCCATGACCACCCAAAGTGTTTCACCAGTTTGGAAAGAGCATCAGCCTGGAACTGGTCACTGGGGATTGTTCTGAAGAAAGTTGGGTACTGCTGCTTATCAGACAAACATGCACAAGTTGCATAGTGGCTCACCTAAAGACAAAAAAAAAAAATGTCAAAAGAACTGTCAGAAAATCAAAAGTTGCTGACTTTTCTGAAACCACCCTTCAAAATTACTTGAGGAATGTCAAAGGCCCCGATGACCCGTGACATGCTGATGGATGGCGTGGAACCAGACTCACCAACAACACCCATCATCATACCAGATTGTGAGCATTTGTCGCCTGTGTCAAACATCATGTCGAGGCCATTTGAAAGCTGGAATGCCACTTGGATTGCCACTGGAACTGAAGCACATGAATCATGGATCTGGTATCCGAGCCTGATGCCCGGCAGCAGCTCTGTGCTATTGTTAATCTCCTCAATGGCAAAGACCATTGCTCGTGAGAACCTCAATTCACGGGGGTTAATGCTGCACACAAACACACATCATTGTAAACCCATAATGAAGAAAGACAGTTGTTAATGACAATAACTGACAGCAACACAATCTGCAATCCATCCTGAACTGATAGACTAAAAGTTTTAACGGTGTTCAGGTTTTCTTCAACTTTGTTTGTGAACACAAATGCAAAATAGATCCATTGTGATTCCATAGAAAATAATATTAAAATGTTGTAATATTTAAAAAAAAAAAAAAACTGTCAAAGTTGATTTTGGTTTGACTGGAACAATACAATTAAGTTCATGTCGAGAAAACTCATGAACCATTTTTGTTCACACACATTATAATATCTTCTTCATACCCCACTCCTGCATGTTACTAACCTCCCTTTGCACTGTACAGGATTAGGTTTGCTGATGTAATTGTGTTTCACAGTGTGCATGTTGAAGTGAATGGAGAAAACACCACCAATAACATAGTCACCATCCATTGAGAAAGCAGGTTGTCGAGCAGAACCCTGGAGCTTACACCTCATAGATGAAGCCCCAGCATTAACCCAAGCACCAGTTCTTTTCTCTTTTCTTCCGTGTTTCACTTTATTGTATTCATTGAATTTAAAAGTAGACGACAATGCAAATAAATCCACAACAAAGCTCAAACCGTAACAAAACATTAAGAACTCCATTGACTAACTCTGTGTGTAAAGCAGCTGTCACTGGGCACATTGTGTTTTCACTTCTTTTATCCCTTTTCAGACAGAACTTTGCCTCCTTGAACTTTACGTCACCTGCTTACTCACAATTACCTCATCTTTTTTCAGTGCTCTTCAAATACTTTCATTCTGTTTGTGCATCTATTGTATAATCTCAAGTGACTGTATGTGTCCCATGTCTCCTGATGTTTTTCACTATGAACACTGGGTATCTCCCCTGTCTCCTCATTCCCATGTTTTTTTTTTTTTTTAATGTTTGCAACAGGTATGAGTTGTGAAAGCTAACTTTTATCTTATTTATTTTTTTATTTCAATTCAGGAGGCCTAAGCTAAGGTTACATGTGTTTGGTATGATGTTCCTTTGAAGGATCATTTGGTACCACTGGAATGACTGTGTCAAACAAAATTACCTTGGGAGGCTCAGATGAGTACTGCTTGCATTTTGGGGGAATATCAATTACAACATTTCAGTCATGTGGCTGCTTTCTCAAGGCACATTGATGGACACTTTTGAGAGTTTGGGATAGACTGGATGTATACTTGAGGTGGGCGATACCTGGAATTTTGGTATTGATCCGATACCAAGTAAATACAGGCCCAGTGGTGCCGATATCGATACCGATACCAATACTTTTTCATATTTAAGCTTCATAGATCCAAAGGATCCAAAAGACCTAGGACAGAATTTCACCAAATATTGTACGTGACAACAAAATACTTTATCACAAACAACATTTTTGTTTTAAAAAATATCACTCAACACAACTTCAAACAAAATCTCCTGAGGTAGAGGGCTGACAACCCACAATACAAGGGTGCACTGCTCCGTGTTGTGTGACACAGCGCAGCGCTGCTCTTACAGAGAGTAGACTTTGATGAATCTGCATGCGGGAGAGGAAAAAAAGATTGCATATCGATCTTTTTACACAAGGATCGTTCAATATCAATACCAGCGTTGATATCGGTATTATCGATTTTAGGATCGATCCGCCCACCTCTAATGTATACCTTGGTGTTTGTATCGTGGATGTAGCAAATGCACCGTATGAGCGCATGCTGCCAGATGTGACACAATCAAATGTTCCATCACCTTTCTTTTAGAGGTCCATAAATAATTTGGGTCATTGCCAAAACCTTCAAAAAAAATGACGAGTTGGCCCTCAGTTTTTGAGCAATTCTGCTGACAAAAAAAGTGAGGTCAAAATATATTGAAACATCTTTTTATCCTTCTTACCATTATTACTGTTTGACCTTACAAAAGAAAATAAATTACAAAATCCAGTTAAGTATATGTTTGTTTGTTTTTTTTACATATTTATAAATGTGATTTATCTACTGCACAGTAAAAAAAAAAAAAAAAAAAAAAAAAAAAAAAAAAATATATATATATATATATATATATATATATATATATATATATATATATATATACTTAACTGGATTTTCTAATTTATTTTCTTTTGTAAGGTCAAACAGTAATAATAATAACAACAATAATAATAATAATAAAGATTTTAAAATCATAATTAGTTTGTAGTTTGTGTCACACATGGAGGATGGTTGAGATCCCAATGCAGAGCAAAGACAGGCTGGCGGAACACAAAACAGTTTTGTCAGAGCCAGGTACAGTGTAAAGGTCATTACACAGGAGACGAGTCAGATTATAGTGACACTGTCCATTAGGGATTGGCAGAAGAATCTCAGCGCAGCAGAGAAAGGTTCAAAAACATGTGAAAAATCACAGGAAAAGCATCCGAAACAGCAGGCAAAATCCAAAACGCTCACTGGAAACAAAGTTTGGCAACAAGAAGTCATACATGGGGAATCACAAGAAACAACAAAGAGAAAGATTTCAATAAAACACAACATTCAGATGACATGTGAGAGGAACACAGGGGTATAAATAAACACTAAAGGAAATCACACAAATGGAAGACAGGTGACAGTAATTAGTGATTGACAGCAGCTAGGGAGAGACACAGGAAGAAAGTTTACAAAATGCACTATAACTATAACCACCAAAATAAAACAAGAAGAAACATATGTTTCGTTCCTGTGTTTACTTTATTGTGGTTTTGTTCCTGTGTTTATTGTAGTTAGTTCTTGTTTTATTTTGGTGATTTCATGATTTCCTGGTGTGTGTGTGTGAGTGTGTGTGTGCGTGCGTGTGTGTGTGTGAGTGTGTGTGTGCGTGCGTGTGTGTGTGTGTGTGTGTTGGGACGACACACGGCACAAGCCATTTGTGTGTGTGTGTGGGGGGGGGGCTTGGCACAGTCACACCCATGTGTGTTGCTTGGTAATGCACACTAGTGTTGCACTTAGACAATTTTCACAGACTGCTTGAACGTGGTCATGTGCACTCTGCTCTCATGCTGGGGGTGCAAATAGCCACGCCTTTTTTAAGTGTCCAGCGAACAGTGTTGGATGTTTGTGTGTGGCACCCGGAATTTGGCCGACAACTGTCGAGAGAGGGGTCAAATGGACACTTGCAGGGCACTCGCTGTCTTTTGGCCGCTGGTGTGTGCAAATGGTTGTGGTGACAGCTGTACGAGGCATTTGAGGTGGCTCCGGGTTTTCACGAGTGGCATGCAATTCCTCCGTGCGCCAATCAGCTTCAATCGTGTTATGTATGAAGGGAGCCTTAGTGTTTATTTATACCCCTGTGTTCCTCTCAGGCATCAGCTGAATGTTGTGCTTTTTTTTATCTTTGTCGTTTCTCGTGATTCCCTGTGTATGGCTACTTGTTAGGAAATTTGTTTCCAGCGAGCATTTTGGATTTTGCCTGCTGTTTAGAACACTTTTCCTGTAATTGTTTCTTAAATTGACTGCATTTATATAGCGCTTTTCCATCTGTATCAGACGCTCAATGCACTTTACAATTATGCCTCACATTCACCCCGATGTCAGGGTGCTGCCATACAAGGCGCTCACTGCACACTGGGAGCAATAGGAGATTAAAGACCTTGCCCAAGGGCCCTTAGTGATTTTCCAGTCAGGGTTTCTTAATCCTTATAAGGTCTTCTGGTCTGTGGGACCCGTTTTCCTTTTTTAGTTTAAGTTAAATCAGAAAAAAAGACATTTTTTAAACTAAGATTCACTGGCCTTGGCTCATATTCTATGAGGAACATTAATCAGAGAACATTTTCAATGACACGCACCCTGTTTACCCGCCTTCACATTTATATTACATACAGGTTCTTTGGGTCTAGTGGACCCGGGGCTAGTGAAAGTGTGGAAATCATACATCCTGTGCACCTTCATTTTTCCTTTCTGCTTTCTGGGTGGGTAGGGGGAAAGAGAAAGAGACAGAGAGAAGCTGATGAAAGGACTCTTGATGTGAGCACCCACACTGTTCCCACACAATGTTGCAACCTTGCATGGGACCTGCACCAACATTCCCACACATTTCCCCTGTTTTGCGGGAACCAATCTTGGGGACCTGACACTATAAATAGCACTGTCAGAATGGTTCCATACCACAACTGATCAAGATGGCAAAGGCACACTTTGATGGCACACTTTGACTTTTTACTTTGTTCGGGCTGCCTTACAGTTGACATTGGAAGAGACAGAGGGTTTTGATGGTGATGCAGAGGAAGAAGTACATAGGCAATAAATGCAGTGAAACTCTGCCCCTCATGTATGGTATAGTCTGGCATGAAAATGGCTGAGTTCAGTGGGGCTAATGTGTTGTTCAGATAGATGTTATGTGTAAAAAGACTTGAGTAGGTTGAATTTATGATGAAATTCAAATAAATAAGACACTATAGTTTTGGAAAACTTACATTGTACATTTATTAGTTATTTCCCAGTTATGCCCATTTTATGATGCATATCCTTATTTTGTTAAAAAAATAAATAATAATGAGTGGCATTTCTATTCATAAATGTGAAGTAACAAAGGCAAAAGGAACAAATTTAACATATGTGGTGTTTATATTACTTGCAATTGAGATGAAGTAAACATCTGCCAAGTATTTTAACAAAAAAAAATGGTTTGATTATGGTGAATTAAAACCACCAAAATGCAATGGGTCCACCAGACCCAGCAGGACTCCCTGTGTAACAAAAAAACGAAGACCCTATAAGTGTTAAGCTGACCCTTTAGGGGTTTGGGGGGAAGAAGAGCTTTCCCAACCCTCACCCCTGTTGGTCCGCTGCTGCACCAAAGGCCTGCAGTGTGTGTGCAGCTGCAGAGGAAGAGTTCGCTGCCTGTTGTTATTGGCTCTGTGCTCTGAAACAGTGAGACAGATTATCTTAACCCTCTGGGGGTTAAGATAACTTAATTAACTTTTTAATGATATGAGATAGAAACTTACTATTTTTTTTGCTGAAAAGTTAACTCCGTGGATGTTTGAGCCAGCCATCCACCATCTTTGTACTCCTCATAGAAGCTGTGTGATGACGTGCGCAATGTGAGTGTCCAATCGGAATTGGTTCACCGTCACATGGTTTTCCAAAATCCAACTGTAGGGCAGATTTACCTCACGTGATAAACCAAAGATCGTTTTTAGAAGTGATGTGTTACTAGTTGGCCCGTTTGAATAGCCGTCTGGCTGTTGGCTCCAATGCGATCTGCACCATTACGCACAGCGATCAGTGAAAGTGAGCAGACAGAGGGCCTCTCACATAATCTCACATGCTCAAACACAGAGTGTGTGAGTTTCAAAGATGCTCCACCCCTCATTACCTATGAATCTTATTGAATAAGCCTGTGGCAAGCTCTCTCGCTCCAGCGAAAAGCACTGTTTACCATATCAATGGAGGGAGGGAGGAGGGGCTGCTCCTCAGAGTGTAAATTCTGGTGCACACGGGGGAATATTCTTTTCCAAATGGCACACGTGTTCAAATGCTTAAGCAGGATACCCAGCCACTATGCAAGCAGGATTTTGTGAGAGTCATCCGCCTTTCTGACCCAAAAGCAAACTATCTAGCGTGTTTAATAATTTCTGCCTCGTGTGAAAAATGACTCGTTCTGTGCGGAGGAGCGTAAGCATTCTGCTTTCAGTCTGACTGAACTGCGCCTGCGCCACGACCTGTGTATCCCACCGCCGTGTCACGTGTCATAGATAACATGGTGGAACACATGGAATCCCAGTTGTCATCAGATGAAGATGATATGATCAGTCTTTTAGCTGTATTATTGATTCGGAGATGGCGTCGAAGACGAAGATCTGCTTGTCGTAAAACCTGGACAAGATCTTGGATAAAGAGGAGAGAGAATCAAGGGGCATACAGTAATTTGGTCCAGGAACTAAATGCCGAGGATCCAGAGACATTTCGCAAATACCACCGGATTGATCGCCAGTCCTTTGATGAAATCTTAGCATCAGTGGAGCCTTTTATTAAGAAAGAAGACATGACTATGCATGCTGCAATAAAACCTAGCGAAAGACTGTCTGTTACTCTAAGGTTTCTAGCAACAGGTAAGTCTCCTTTCCCACCAGATATGACCTTTATATTTGCTAGCCTGGTCTATGTAGATTTTTAATCATATGTAACCCACCAGGCTCTCACTACAACATAGACTAAGCCTGGGCAGTGATGGGAGAAAATACTTTGAAATTGTATATAGTTACGGGAATACTGAATACTTGCCATAAATATTAAAATATTTCTATATAAATGTGGTGCATAATAAGATATGATCAGAAAAATCCAGGCTTGTTACACCTGCTGTTGACTTTTTTAACACAAATTTTGAAAGCAAAATTGTGGTGATAAAAAAAGATTGTACCTTAAATACCTTTCAATCTTTGTAAATATTTTGGGGGTGTTGGGAAGGTGTAGTGACACGGACCCACAACAGGGGGCGTTAATGAACGGACAATGGATAAGCCAAAAGTAACAATTTAATGTTGTGAATTGCACAACGGAATACAGACAATAACAATAGAGGAGTACAGTCAATTATACACAAGGTGACGTGTGGGCAGGCTCGAGGATATAAGACGTCTGTCCAGAGAAGAGCCGGATCCCACACGGCTTCCACCACCAGCGGATCTGAAGAACACCGGAGCCGCCAAGTCCCGAGTCCCAGGTGGCCACCGTCTCCAGCTGTCAGACCTGGTACTGCTGGCAGCAACAGAAACAGTTAATGGTAGGTGTGTGAAGACACACCCAGTAATCTCTTCTTGCTCAGTTCCTCTGGGAGGGAGAACCTCCACCTCCAGAAACAGTTTCACCCGTGCAGCTCCTGTCAGTCACTTCCCTGGAAGGAGTGAGAGGCGAAGACGTCGCGCTCACACTTTCCGCCAATCCAGCTTCAGACTGTAGCCACAGGAACACGGCTGCACACAGAACAACGTTTAGTCACAGAAAATTACCGCAGAGAAAGTTACCTTGAGTGGTAGCTGATTTCTCGGCGAGGAGGTGGAGTTGCAGTCCGGCCTTTATGGTGATGAGTTGGATGAGTGACAGCTGGTGCTGATAACTGACAGCTGTCACTCCCAGCGGCTCCGACGCCCTCTCGTGCTTGAAGCCCACCCTCCAAGCAGGGAGCCATCTGGTGATGGTGGGCCAGCAGTACCTCCTCTTCAGCGGCCCACACAACAGGGGGGACAGATCACTGATTTTAAAACAAATAAGTAAATGGTCTTTTCCAACTTCATCAAGCTTAAAGCCCTTGAAAAAGTGAAATGAAATTTAGAAACTTTGACAACCAGCTATTTTAAAGTCAGATTACTGACGTTCAGTGTCCAACACTGTCAATTCTGAACAACAGAAATAAATAAATAAATAAATAAATTGTTCTTGTCTACTCACCTACTGGTTCCATTTGTAACTGTCTGTTAAACAATTTGAAATAAACTTTTTTTCTGGTCATTTAATTCTCTTGCAAATGTTGCAAGATAAGGCTGATATGTAATGACTAAGTACCATAATGTATTCCTACGATTTTTGGAAAGTAACTGTATTCTTAATACCCTCAAATGAAAAAGAACCTAAATATAGTTACTCAAAATTAATATTCTGAATATGTATTCTAAATACATGTATTCCAAATACTCCCCAACACAGAGCCTAGGCATACATTTCTCAGTGAAATGTTAGATACAAGTAAAGCTTGTCCTGGATATCTTTAAATATTCTGATGTACGAATAACATTTCCGTTTGTATTCCTTTAGGAGAATCGTTTAAGAGTCTGTCGTTCCAGTATCGGATGAGGGAGAGAATGGTTTCTGGAATTGTATCCGAAACATGTCAGGCATTGTCCAATATTCTGAAAGAGCAGCACTTAAAGGTAAGCTTGAGCAAACAGTTTTATTGTAAAAAGTGAAATTGAAAAAAAAAAAAATACTGGGAAATAAATAGAACCTTTAACAAATCCTCTACTATTACAATGTAAGTCACTTTAAGCTGTAAGTTGTAATACTGATTGTTTTAACATTTTAAATGGAAGAAGTTTTGAATCTTTTACTTTGGTTTCTGTCATGGTTGTTTTGTTCTGTCGGTTATCAAGCTGTGACCATTGATTTTGGCCCACAGAACACTGGGAATTTGCATTGCTTTGCAGTTTATTTTCCTGTTGCCAAATACTCTGATTGACATTGGTGTCAGTGCCAGGATTCAAAAATTGTTGCGGTGGTGGACACCATGTTTGATTTGGGATTGTAGAGGCAGGATTATGATGTTGTTGCTGGTTTGGTTGATACCATCTATTGTATTCGGGTGGTGTCGAAAATAAACGGTCTGGTGGAAACCAATTAGACTGCTGATTATATTGCAGAGAATGCACTTGACTTTGTGGCTGTGATTGTAACTGGCCAAGAGTTCCCATCTGAGCCTGAAAGATGACAGTGTTAATGTGATGTACAGCTAAATGCTTCATTTTTGGATCTAGTTGTGATAGGGCCTCTGACACATAACAAGCAAATGGTAATTTTCTGGTGGGCATTTTCTTCCCTTTTCTTCTTTCGATCTGATAATGTTTGAGTTAACTCTTTAATCAAATGATACTCGTCCTCAACCTGTCTTTTAGCAGATGACTTTGTTTTTGCCTTCAAGGGCTCCTTTGTTGATTTTCTTCCAGGGGTTACGTCTTGATCAGTTCCATCAAGTGTTGATGGAGTTGATGGGTTATCTTGGAGACTTTCTGTGTCATTATCTTCATCATCATTGTTGTCATCATTTATTACTTCAGATGAGACCGTTGAATTCTGCAAACAAACAAACAAAAAAAAATATTGACATTTGAAAATTAATAAAATGAATTATTTTCTATTTTTAGACTCTGTCTACTCCAGATGAATGGCTGGCCATAGCAGAAGAATTCAAAAGAAAGTGGAACTACCCATGCTGCATTGGGGCCATAGATGGTAAACATGTGGCAATTCAGCAACCAGACAACACAGGGTCCCAATTCTTTAACTACAAACACAGTTTTAGTGTTCTTCTTCTGGCTGTTGTGGATGCAACCTATAGATTTATGTTGATGTTGGAGCTGCTGGCCATGCAGGTGATGCTGGGGTTTTCAATTACTCCACACTGAAAAATGCCCTGGATGACAATTCTTTGAACCTACCATCTCCTGAGACTGTCGATGGAATTCCAGATCATAAAATCTCCTACCATTTCATAGGTGATGATGCTTTCCCAATGAGCATTAACATGATGAAACCCTATCCTCACAGGCAGTTGGACAAAGACAAACGAATTTTTAACTACCACATTTCACGCGCAAGAAGAGTGGTAGAAAATTAATTTGGCATATTGACCAACAGATTTCAGGTATTCTTAACAACCATCAACTTGTCTCCTGATAAATAACCTACATAATTCTGTCAGCTTGCTGTTTACATGATTTCATGATTCAGAAAAATAAGCACCTGTATGTTAATGTCTGTGATGTGGAGGACACTGAAACATGCATGTTGATTCCTGGAGGTTGGAGGAGTGATCCAAAACTACCTGGGATTGGCCCAAGTACTCAGCGAAACCCAACACAAAGTGCAAAGGAACAACGTCAGCTCCTAACTATGTATTTCAACTCAGAAATGGGATCTGTTCCTTGGCAGAACAAAATGATAAATCTTTAATGCTAAAGAAAAACAAATATGTATCAGTGTAAATAAAGAATAAAGAAGCTTACCTTGTTTAAATATGAGATTGATGTTCTTGTCTGTATGTGTGGATCCAAAAACTGTAGTCTCTCTTTCATCCAGGTTGCTCTTTTACTTAAACTTTTCCTTGAACTTCCACTGGGTCCCAGTTTCTTTATTTTTGTGTAGCTGTTTCGAAGAGCTATTATCTTTGAAAAGACCCACTGAGCTGAAAAACATGAAATGATATTTCTTAATTTTTTTGTAGAACTGGTATATTCAAAATGTGTGTAAATTATTGGGGAAACTGTAACAAATATAAAGATGAAATTAAATTCTGAAACAGTCCTACCCTTGTCACAGTGCTATGAAAAATGTCACTTATAGCAGTCACATATAATTCAGTGGTGATATAACAAGGTAGGCCTGGTCATGAGAGACTAGCTCTGTTTATTCACGATTGCAATGTGTTGTGGAAATGGGTATAAGTGCATTGCATGTGGAAAATTTATAATTGTAGAACCTTTTTGCAGAAAATATATTCGCCTTTTCAAAAAACTGTTATGACATCCTTTATAAATTATGAAGCATATTTATTTTATTAGCTAGTAGTCAGGATAATGATCAAAACTCACCTGTTTTGTTGAGTTTCTCTGCGATTTCTGACGCAGCAAGGAAGCGTTTATCCTGGTTTTTTTAAATCTGCTGAATCAACGACATACAAACATGGATAATCAGGCCATAGGTCTACAAGTCTGTCTTCCAAAATTATTTCAGAAACAAACTCTGACGACAACGGGGATTCCATGTGGTCCGCCATGTTATCTATGACACGTGACACAGCGGTGGGGGACACAGGTCGTGGCGCAGGCGCAGTTCAGTCAGACTGAAAGCCGAATGCTTACGCTCCCCCGCACACAGCGAGTCATTTGTCACATGAGGCAGAAATTATTAAACACGCTAGATAGTTTGCTTTTGGGTCAGAAAGGCAGATGACTCTCACAAAATACACCGCAGATGAGGGTATCCTGCTTAAGCATTTGACCACGCGTGCCCTTTGGAAAAGAATCTTCCCCCGTTGTGCGCCAGCTATAAGGAGCCAAAGTGGGCCAAAGCGTGAAAGCTGCTTCCAGAGCAGGACAGAACACTCCAAAACACAGTAGAAGTAGAAGTTTGTGATGTGACCTTTGTGTAATAGCAGACAGAAAATGCTTTGAGATGAAGACAAACAAAACGCCATTTTGTATATATTGTTCAAAATGTGTATTTGTGTTTATTGTTTGAACCTTGTTGTTGTACAGTCTTTCACATAAGAGCCCAAATTACCTTTATAAAGTGTCAAAACAGTTGTTTATTATAGTTTGCTGTGTGTTTTGAATAAATGTGTGTGTAAAATTATTTTTCTCCTTTACTTTTTCATTTCTTATTTCTGATTGTGTAAACCTTTATTACACTTATAAAACACCACTATAGCATATATATTCTGAAATTACAGGTTGTCCTGAGAAAAAGAAACATAAAACTTGATCGTGGGATGCAGGGAGAGCTGTTAACAGCAATAATAAAACATTTATGCCAGGCAAGTGAACGGACCAAAAAATGCCCTCGGACCCCAGAGGGTTAAGAAGACGTATTGCGTATTTAAAGTGAAACAGTGTGTTTGTGTATTAAAAAAACAAAATAAAACAAAACAAAAAACACATCACTATGTGTTGACCTCCTGGAGTGAAAGGACCAGTGATGCCGGTAACGCGTTACTTAGTAACGCGTTACTCTAATCCGACCACTTTTTTTAGTAACGAGTAATCTAACGCGTTAATCTGTCCAAATCAGTAATCAGATTAAAGTTACTTCTCCATGTCACTGTGCGTTACTATTATTTTTCATTGTGGGTCGATAGCAGCATTAAACTTGGTCTGTGGGCAGGAGGTCGGGGTTCGACTCAACTGCCCACTTTAAGCGAGCTGTGAGCTTTTCATCCACGGTTTTTTGCAGCTGCTCGACTCGTCCTCACCTCTTAAAGCGCGGTGATCAGCACACCTGCACTGAGCTTTACAAAGACATTTTTATACTTTTTCCCCTCCTTTATTTAGAATTCTGAGCTGAGCCGCTCCGTATCGTCTCGTTAAAAACAGCTGATCCTCCGCGACGCGTCAACAACTAACACTATTTTCCACTCAAATGCACCTAAACTCTCTTTCTGAGGACCACATGATGTGAAAACGCAGTAAAACTTTCTTACCTGTAAATCTGGTCCTGTTTTCTACATAAATAAATGTTATCCATTCTTTGTGCTCAAACGCCAAAGCAGGGGCGAATCCAGATGGAATGGGGGCGTGGGGCAGGGATGTGCCCCCCTCCCCCACAACACCCCTAGATTAAAAGTCCAGTTTTGAAGCCGTTTTTTACTACAACTACTAATATTGCTTAAAATAATAATAATTTCGACAAGTAAAATGTTTAGAGAGTTAGAATTGAATAGTTACATTTCTAAACAATGTAGGTTTGAAATTGCAAGTTTTACTGTTACAGTGCTGTCAACAGTTAAATATGAGGTCAAGAAAGAGGTCTTTATTTTACTTTTTATAAAACAAGTATTTATTTTCATTGAAGTCAAGAAAAGGTGACTATAAAGTGAGTGGTTGTCAGCAGCTGGGGAAAGTAACTAAAAAAGTAACTAGTAATCTAACTTAGTTACTTTTACAATTGAGTAATCAGTAAAGTAACTAAGTTACTTTTTCAAGGAGTAATCAGTAATCAGTAATTGGATTACTTTTTCAAAGTAACTGGCAACACTGGAAAGGACATGCACTTTTTAAAAGTGAATTAACTGACTAATCAAAAAACACCTTTATTGGATGGATTCTTACCAGATTTGATCAGACCTTTCGTCTATTAATCAACAGGGTGGACAGCAGATTTATTAATGCAGCTTTTGCGGAAAAGCATGTGAGGCTGATTTTCACAGGCTACATTCACAATATGGGGGGGGAGGGTGTGCCTGCAACAGTGCCCTCCAGCGGGAGGTGTACCAGGGGTTCTCAGTCTGGTACTCAAGGAGCCTGAACCTGCACATTTTCTTTTCTGGTGTCTGTCTCACGGGCCGGGGCGGAGGATTAGCAGCAATCTTCCATTCCAGCTTATTAATTAATCAAAAACCTAGACAGAGCTTTAATTCATTTGAAAGCTTGACTCTTAGTCTTGTCCATCCAAATTGGAAGTCCCAAAAACCAGTTTTATTTGTTATTATCTATCGTCCACTTGGTCGTTACTGTGAGTTTCTCTGTGAATTTTCAGACCTTTTGTCTGACTTAGTGCTTAGCTCAGATAAGATAATTATAGTGGGTGATTTTAACATCCACACAGATGCTGAGAATGACAGCCTCAACACTGCATTTAATCTATTATTAGACTCTATTGGCTTTGCTCAAAAAGTAAATGAGTCCACCCACCACTTTAATCATATCTTAGATCTTGTTCTGACTTATGGTATGGAAATAGAAGACTTAACAGTATTCCCTGAAAACTCCCTTCTGTCTGATCATTTCTTAATAACATTTACATTTACTCTGATGGACTACCCAGCAGTGGGAAATAAGTTTCATTACACTAGAAGTCTTTCAGAAAGCGCTGTAACTAGGTTTAAGGATATGATTCCTTCTTTATGTTCTCTAATGCCATATACCAACACAGTGCAGAGTAGCTACCTATCAATCAATCAATCAACTTTTTTTCTTATATAGCGCCAAATCACAACAAACAGTTGCCCCAAGGCGCTCCATATTGTAAGGCAAGGCCATACAATAATTATAAAAAACCCCAACGGTCAAAACGACCCCCTATGAGCAAGCACTTGGCAACAGTGGGAAGGAAAAACTCCCTTTTAACAGGAAGAAACCTCCAGCAGAACCAGGCTCAGGGAGGGGCAGTCTTCTGCTGAGACTGGTTGGGGCTGAGGGAAAAAACCAGGAAAAAGACATGCCGTGAAGGGGGGCAGAGATCGATCACTAATGATTAAATGCAGAGTGATGCATATGGAGCAAAAAGAGAAAGAAACAGTGCATCATGGGAACCCCCCCACAATCTACGTCTAAAGCAGCATAACCAAGGGATGGTCCAGGGTCACCCGATCCAGCCCTAACTATAAGCCTTAGCGAAAAGGAAAGTTTTAAGCCTAATCTTAAAAGTAGAGAGGGTATCTGTCTCCCTGATCTGAATTGGGAGCTGGTTCCACAGGAGAGGAGCCTGAAAGCTGAAGGCTCTGCCTCCCATTCTACTCTTACAAACCCTAGGAACTACAAGTAAGCCCGCAGTCTGAGAGCGAAGCGCTCTAATGGGGTAATATGGTATACGAGGTCCCTAAGATAAGATGGGACCTGATTATTCAAAACCTTATAAGTAAGAAGAAGAATTTTAAATTCTATTCTAGAATTAACAGGAAGCCAATGAAGAGAGGCCAACACGGGTGAGATATGCTCTCTCCTGCTAGTCCCCGTCAGTACTCTAGCTGCAGCATTCTGAACCAACTGAAGGCTTTTTAGGGAACTTTTAGGACAACCTGATAATAATGAATTACAATAGTCCAGCCTAGAGGAAATAAATGCATGAATTAGTTTTTCAGCATCACTCTGAGACAAGACCTTTCTGATTTTAGAGATATTGCGTAAATGCAAAAAGGCAGTCCTACATATTTGTTTAATATGCGCTTTGAATGACATATCCTGATCAAAAATGACCCCAAGATTTCTCACAGTATTACTAGAGATCAGGGAAATGCCATCCAGAGTAACGATCTGGTTAGACACCATGCTTCTAAGATTTGTGGGGCCAAGTACAATAACTTCAGTTTTATCTGAGTTTAAAAGCAGGAAATTAGAGGTCATCCATGTCTTTATGTCTGTAAGACAATCCTGCAGTTTAGCTAATTGGTGTGTATCCTCTGGCTTCATGGATAGATAAAGCTGGGTATCATCTGCGTAACAATGAAAATTTAAGCAATACCGTCTAATAATACTGCCTAAGGGAAGCATGTATAAAGTGAATAAAATTGGTCCTAGCACAGAACCTTGTGGAACTCCATAATTAACTTTAGTCTGTGAAGAAGATTCCCCATTTACATGAACAAACTGTAATCTATTAGACAAATATGATTCAAACCACTGCAGCGCAGTGCCTTTAATACCTATGGCATGCTCTAATCTCTGTAATAAAATTTTATGGTCAACAGTATCAAAAGCAGCACTGAGGTCCAACAGAACAAGCACAGAGATAAGTCCACTGTCCGAAGCCATAAGAAGATCATTTGTAACCTTCACTAATGCTGAATTCTAAAACCTGACTGAAACTCTTCAAATAGACCATTCCTCTGCAGGTGATCAGAAAATAAAAATCAACTAAACACGCTGTGGAGCAGCACAGATAACGCACAACAACAGTGCTAAAAGAGAAAAATAAAATAAAAAATAAATAAAATAAAATAAAATAAAAAAAATAAAAACGAAAGCGTTAGCAAGCTAGTTAGCTTGCCAACGCTGATGAAAGTTAGCTGATAAAAGTGCTCCGTCGCGATGTTTCGACCGTTAGAGGTCTTCCTTAGGCGTTGGAGCACAGTAAAAAAGTAAAAAAAAAAAAAAAAAAAAAGTAAAAAGGTAAAAAAGTAAAAAGTCTTGAAAAAGACTGTTAATTCAAGTCCAAAGCAGCAGGTAGCAGTCTCTGTGTAAACAGTCCCAACAGAGAGCCAAAATTCTGATGCCAACACGTAAACCAACACGTCAGGTTTTCTACCTAAACTCTGTAAGTGAGATAGAGTATCTCGTCAATAGTTTTACATCCTCATTGAAGACAACTTTGGATGCTGTAGCTCCTCTAAAAAAGAGAGCTTTAAATCAGAAGTGCCTGACTCCGTGGTATAACTCACAAACTCGTAGCTTAAAGCAGATAACCCGTAAGTTGGAGAGGAAATGGCGTCTCACTAATTTAGAAGATCTTCACTTAGCCTGGAAAAAGAGTCTGTTGCTCTATAAAAAAGCCCTCCGTAAAGCTAGGACATCTTTCTACTCATCACTAATTGAAGAAAATAAGAACAACCCCAGGTTTCTTTTCAGCACTGTAGCCAGGCTGACAAAGAGTCAGAGCTCTATTGAGCTGAGTATTCCATTAACTTTAACTAGTAATGACTTCATGACTTTCTTTGCTAACAAAATTTTAACTATTAGAGAAAAAATTACTCATAACCATCCCAAAGACGTATCGTTATCTTTGGCTGCTGTCAGTGATGCCGGTATTTGGTTAGACTCTTTCTCTCCGATTGTTCTGTCTGAGTTATTTTCATTAGTTACTTCATCCAAACCATCAACATGTTTATTAGACCCCATTCCTACCAGGCTGCTCAAGGAAGCCCTACCATTATTTAATGCTTCGATCTTAAATATGATCAATCTATCTTTGTTAGTTGGCTATGTACCACAGGCTTTTAAGGTGGCAGTAATTAAACCATTACTTAAAAAGCCATCACTTGACCCAGCTATCTTAGCTAATTATAGGCCAATCTCCAACCTTCCTTTTCTCTCAAAAATTCTTGAAAGGGTAGTTGTAAAACAGCTAACTGATCATCTGCAGAGGAATGGTCTATTTGAAGAGTTTCAGTCAGGTTTTAGAATTCATCATAGTACAGAAACAGCATTAGTGAAGGTTACAAATGATCTTCTTATGGCCTCGGACAGTGGACTCATCTCTGTGCTTGTTCTGTTAGACCTCAGTGCTGCTTTTGATACTGTTGACCATAAAATTTTATTACAGAGATTAGAGCATGCCATAGGTATTAAAGGCACTGCGCTGCGGTGGTTTGAATCATATTTGTCTAATAGATTACAATTTGTTCATGTAAATGGGGAATCTTCTTCACAGACTAAAGTTAATTATGGAGTTCCACAAGGTTCTGTGCTAGGACCAATTTTATTCACTTTATACATGCTTCCCTTAGGCAGTATTATTAGACGGTATTGCTTAAATTTTCATTGTTACGCAGATGATACCCAGCTTTATCTATCCATGAAGCCAGAGGACACACACCAATTAGCTAAACTGCAGGATTGTCTTACAGACATAAAGACATGGATGACCTCTAATTTCCTGCTTTTAAACTCAGATAAAACTGAAGTTATTGTACTTGGCCCCACAAATCTTAGAAAGATGGTGTCTAACCAGATCCTTACTCTGGATGGCATTACCCTGACCTCTAGTAATACTGTGAGAAATCTTGGAGTCATTTTTGATCAGGATATGTCATTCAAAGCGCATATTAAACAAATATGTAGGACTGCTTTTTTGCATTTATGCAATATCTCTAAAATCAGAAAGGTCTTGTCTCAGAGTGATGCTGAAAAACTAATTCATGCATTTATTTCCTCTAGGCTGGACTATTGTAATTCATTATTATCAGGTTGTCCTAAAAGTTCCCTAAAAAGCCTTCAGTTAATTCAAAATGCTGCAGCTAGAGTACTGACGGGGACTAGAAGGAGAGAGCATATCTCACCCATATTGGCCTGTCTTCATTGGCTTCCTGTTAATTCTAGAATAGAATTTAAAATTCTTCTTCTTACTTATAAGGTTTTGAATAATCAGGTCCCATCTTATCTTACGGACCTCGTAGTACCATATCACCCCTATAGAGCGCTTTGCTCTCAGACTGCAGGCTTACTTGTAGTTCCTAGGGTTTGTAAGAGTAGAATGGGAGGCAGAGCCTTCAGCTTTCAGGCTCCTCTCCTGTGGAACCAGCTCCCAATTCAGATCAGGGAGACAGACACCCTCTCTACTTTTAAGATTAGGCTTAAAACTTTCCTTTTTTCTAAAGCTTATAGTTAGGGCTGGATCAGGTGACCCTGAACCATCCCTTAGTTATGCTGCTATAGATGTAGACTGCTGGGGGGTTCCCATGGTGCATTGTTTCTTTCTCTTTTTGCTCTGTATGCACCACTCTGCATTTAATCATTAGTGATCGATCTCTGCTCCCCTCCACAGCATGTCTTTTTCCTGGTTCTCTCCCTCAGCCCCAACCAGTCCCAGCAGAAGACTGCCCCTCCCTGAGCCTGGTTCTGCTGGAGGTTTCTTCCTGTTAAAAGGGAGTTTTTCCTTCCCACTGTAGCCAAGTGCTTGCTCACAGGGGGTCGTTTTGACCGTTGGGGTTTTACATAATTATTGTATGGCCTTGCCTTACAATATAAAGCGCCTTGGGGCAACTGTTTGTTGTGATTTGGCGCTATATAAAAAAATTGATTGACTGATTGTTCTGTTAGGAGTTGATTGGCTGTGCACCTAAATTAGCAAATCATCTTGGGGCAGAGCAAAAATTAATAGAAAATGTGCCAGTTTAGGTCCTCGAGGACCGGATGAAGACCCCCTGCAGGCCTAGGCGACTGGCTATTTGGCCTATGCCAAAGCCAGCTCTGTCTTTCCCTCTCCTGTTTCTGGATTGTGGCCTCCTTCGTGTTTTCCCTTTGGATTTATGATACTGTGGGAGAGATGAGTGTATTTTTTAATAATTAGCCATCATATTGTTTTATTGTTTTTGTGGGCATTTTTGTTGGCTAAGTACTCATTGCTTTCCCAGTTTATACGTGATTTTCAGCAAGCTTGGTATGTTTTTGTGACAATGGTACATGCAGTTGACTTTTACATGAGTGCAGCTAGTGTCGTGGTGACTTTGGGCTTGAGTCTTTGGTGACTGGATGTGTCTAAGTATTTAGCTGTCTTCAATTATTAAAAAAAAGATCTTCTTACAGGTGTTCAAAAAAATTATGCATCAAAAGTCAGAGTCCAAGACAGCAAAGTCATTATTGCTAGCAATCGAGGAAAGCAATACACAGTGTGCTCAGGTTACATTAGAAGTGCTATAAATTAACAATAGTCTGTGTCTGTCTTTTATTCTGTTTTAGGACTGAGCTTATCTGCCCCAAGACAGCCTCTTAAAACCATTGTCACAATTTAAGGCCCCTTCACACATAACACCAAGTTGGGTGAATGAGGGCGAAACAGGCTGAAAAAGGCCGAATTGGCGAACCCCTAAAAATTCCAGCCGCTGTCAGGAAAGACAGATGGTCAGACAGCCATGTATAGATGTTGTATAAGCCCATGATGATGGTTTTGTGCACACTCATGTGCACGCACACGGACACAGTGCAACCACGTGAGAGGTCGACACTTGCATCGTGGAGGCATGTTGATAAGTGATGTTCTTCATAGCATGATATGTGTTCTCCAGCTGTGAGTAGTGATGGCATAGCGGTCAGGTGCAACATGATATGACATGCACCCCTGTCTGGAGCAGCAAAGCACTCACATGAATGCGCTCACAGCTCCAGGATGTGGGGCAAAGGAGCTGCCCACACTCGTCTGTCAGTCAGGCTGTCACATAATGGACCGACCATGTGGAAGTTGCGATCGCGTGTCACGTGAGGCGTTGTTTGTATGTTTCACCATGTTATGAGAGCCTGCTGACACATGCATCACAGTGGAGTGTTGATGATCTTCATGGCACAATATGTGTTCTCCAGCTTTGAGTAGCAATGACACAGTGGTCAGGTGCGACATAATGATCGCCTTGGTGAACGTGTGTGATTATCTGACGGCTTCAGTGCACCCGCATATGCTGGCATCATCTGATTGCCTCATGGGCATGCCTGTGCCATGATCTGATGGCTTCTATGCAACCGCATGCACTAGCATCATCTGATTGCCTCAGTGGTCACGCCTGGGCCATAATCATCAACGACCGCGTGTCATGTGATGTGGATGTCTGGTCGGATGGCGCACTCGCACTGTGACACACAGTTGGAATAGCTGAGTTTTTATTTTATCTTTGTTGTGGTGGTGTGGGCATGCTGCTGGCTCGTGATTTCACCTCCAGTGGGACAAGCCGGATACAGTGTAATGGGTGTTCCACAGCTGTCAGCTGTTCCATTGTGGACATGACAGCCATCCAGATGTGTGTACTGCATTGGGCAGCGATCGCACTGCACTCTGGCCACCGTTCAAGCCTTCACCACCTCAGTCACACCTCAACAATGTTGGATCACTGGATCGCTACTCCACTTGTTTTTCCCTGATAATTTTCTTTATATGCAAGACTAAATAAAAATAGTGTTTCTAGGCCAACATGACTACTCTTTCAAAGTTTAGGAGTGTTTTGTGGCAAAATTCAGTGAGGACGTCAAACTAACAGAAGTTGCAGCCAAAGTGCAGCCTTTCATGGGAACAGAGAGGAGACAATCTCATATGATAATCTTCAACCTCTGTGACTGGCTGAGTCAAAGTTCGACAGAGATGCATTTGACAGCTAAGAACTAATGCAACCTCCGACCTAGTAGAATGACACCACTACATGTGATAGGGCTTCCATGCTTGACTGCTTCATTAAGCATTTTATCGCCTCTGGTTCCCTGTTTTCTAACCCCGCCCCAACTGTCTCACCAGCCTCAGGTCCAGTGCCCCCTGCTCCAGATGATGGTCATATACCTGCTGGTCAGCCTTTTTGTTTCTCATTGCTCACAGTGGAAGAAGTCCATAGAGCTTTCCTTTCTCTGGATATTACAAAATCTGCCGGCCTAAATGGTTTAGAACCTCAGTTTTTAAAGTTAGCCACTGATTTATTTGCTAAACCTATCCAATGTATTTTCAGTCTTACAATCACCAACAATTGTATGCCTGCAATTTGGAAGGTTGCTCATGTTCTTCCTCTTTTAAAAGGGGGGACCTTACCTGTTTGAATAACTATTAACTATTGACTGCATCTTGTCAAAGGTCCTTGAGAGGTTGATAATATTTGATTATAATAATTGATCAGTTGAAGGACTTTCTCCAAAAAAAAACAAACAAACAAAAAAAAAAAACAAAAAAAAAAAACATTCTCTCTGCATATCAATCCGATTTCAGGAAGCAACACAGTACCATCACAGGCTCCATAAAAGTCACAAATGACATAATAGAATCACTGGACAAGAAACAATTTTGTACAGCCCTCTTTTTTGACCTCTCTAAGGCCTTTGATACTGTGGATCATTCCATCTTGAAACGATTGTTGAATATTGGTCTATCAAAACAAGCAGTAGTGTTGGGGAAAGTGTAGTGACACGGACCCACAACAGGGGGCGCAAATGAACGGTCAATAGATGAGCCAAAAGGTAACAATTTAATGTTGTGAATGTGCACAACGAATATACAGACAATCTCAGAATCTGATAGCAGTCAATACACAAAGGTGACGTGTGGGCAGGCTCGAGGATAGAAGACGTCTGTCCTGAGAAGAGCCGGAACCACACGATTTCCGCCGCCACCGAACCTGGTGAATACTGGAGCTGCCAAGTCCCGAATTCCCAGGTGATCACTGTCCCCGACTGTCGGATCTGGTACTGCTGGCGAGGAGCACAAACAGTGAGATGTGGGTGTGTGCACACCCAGTAACAAAAACAGTCAGAAGGTGGAAAGTCACCTCCACCTCTAATCACACACTTGTGCAGCTCCTGTTAACCACTTATCTGGTTGGGGTGTGAAGCGAAGCCGTCGCTGATCACACCAAAATGCCAATCCTACAGATAAGGCAACACCCACAGGAAAACGGCTGCAAAGAAGTTCAGACTATAAAGTCAGTGTTAAGTTCAGACACAGCAGAGAATATTACCTTCACAGGTAGATGATATCTCGGCAATGAGGTGGAGATGACGTCCGGGTTTTATGCAGTAGTACGATGAAGTGTAGATGGGTGACAGCTGTCATGAGATAATGAGTGACAGCTGTCACCCCCGGCTGTGTCCGTGGCGGCAGCGCCCTCTCGTGCCTGAAGCCCGCACTTCAGGCAGGGCGCCCTCTGGTGGTGGGCCCGCAGTACCTCCTCTTCTGGCGGCCCACACAACAAGTAGGTTGTTTGCGAACTACCTGTCAGACAGAATGCAGTGTACACACTTCGGTGGTAGTTTCTCCACAATGTTAAAAGGGTCCTCTGGTGTGCCCCAAGGGCTCTGTTTTAGGTCCAATTTTGTTTAGCATTTTTGTGGATGTACTTGGCAGGAATGTCCCTGATGCTAAATTCCATTTTTATGCTGACAATACTGTTATTTATTGTTATGGCTCCACCCTTGCCGAGGCTGTTGGCTATTTACAGACCATCTTTAACCTTGTGGAACGTCAGCTTGTAAATCTGAAACTTGTTAATGTTTCTAAAACCAAATTTAAGCTTCTTAACAGGACAGGAGCCCTGTTCTCTCTTTCCTGGAGGGACCCATGCACTCTGACCCAGATGCAGCTACATTCCATTGGTGCAACTGTGGACACAGATATCTGCTGTCACTAGTGCCCAGAACACTGTAACAGCGACATGGCGGACATGCAGTACTACATATTGGATGAGGGGGTATTTTAATCTCAATTTGTTTTAATTTATATAGCACCAAATCACAACAAAGTTGCCTCAAGGCACTTCACACAATTAAGGTCTAACCTTACCAACCCCCAGAGCACACACGTGACAGTGGTAAGGAAAACTCCCTCTGGTGATTTGAGGAAGAAACCTCAAGCAGACCAGACTCAAAGGGGTGACCCTCTGCTTGGGCCATGCTACCAACACCATTTACAAAACAATTCACAAAACAAATATACAGGAAATTTTGCCGGTGCACAGGACATGAGGGTTGCAAAAACAAACACCACACCCATCTCGGGATGGAGGCGCACCTCAAACAGAGGGAAAAAAATAGAATCAGGCACTGGGAAGACAACAAGTATAGTATAATTTGTCAACATTAACCCTCTGGGGTCCGAGGGCATTTTTGGACAGTTCACTTGCCTGGCATAAATCAATCAATCAATCAATTTTATTTATATAGCGCCAAATCACAACAAACAGTTGCCCCAAGGCGCTTTATATTGTAAGGCAAGGCCATACAATAATTACGTAAAAACCCCAACGGTCAAAATGACCCCCTGTGAGCAAGCACTTGGCGACAGTGGGAAGGAAAAACTCCCTTTTAACAGGACGAAACCTCCAGCAGAACCAGGCTCAGGGAGGGGCAGTCTTCTGCTGGGACTGGTTGGGGCTGAGGGAGAGAACCAGGAAAAAGACATGCTGTGGAGGGGAGCAGAGATCAGTCACTAATGATTAAATGCAGAGTGGTGCATACAGAGCAAAAAGAGAAAGAAACACTCAGTGCATCATGGGAACCCCCCCAGCAGTCTAAGTCTATAGCAGCATAACTAAGGGATGGTTCAGGGTCACCTGATCCAGGCCTAACTATAAGCTTTAGCAAAAAGGAAAGTTTTAAGCCTAATCTTAAAAGTAGAGAGGGTGTCTGTCTCCCTGATCTGAATTGTGAGCTGGTTCCACAGGAGAGGAGCCTGAAAGCTGAAGGCTCTGCCTCCCATTCTACTGTTACAAACCCTAGGAACTACAAGTAAGCCTGCAGTCTGAGAGCGAAGCGCTTTATTGGGGTGATATGGTACTATGAGGTCCCTAAGATAAGATGGGACCTGATTATTCAAAACCTTATAAGTAAGAAGAAGAATTTTAAATTCTATTATAGAATTAACAGGAAGCCAATGAAGAGAGGCCAATATGGGTGAGATATGCTCTCTCCTTCTAGTCCCCGTTAGTACTCTAGCTGCAGCATTTTAAATTAACTGAAGGCTTTTCAGGGAACTTTTAGGACAACCTGATAATAATGAATTACAATAGTCCAGCCTAGAGGAAATAAATGCATGAATTAGTTTTTCAGCATCACTCTGAGACAAGACCTTTCTAATTTTAGAGATACTGCGTAAATGCAAAAAAGCAGTCCTACATATTTGTTTAATATGCGCTTTGAATGACATATCCTGATCAAAATAAAATAAAATAAATGATTTATTAATGTTGTTAACAGCTCTCCCTGCATCCCACAATCAAGTTTTATGTCTCTTTTTTTCATGACAACCTGTACTTTCAGAATATATATGCTATAGTGTTGTTTTATGTGTAATAAAGGTTTACAATCAGAAATAAGAAAGAAAAAGTAAAGCAGATTAATTTTACACACACATTTATTCAAAACACACAGTGAACTATAATGAACAACTGTTTTGATACTTTATAAAGGTACTTTGAGCTCTTGTGTGAAAGATTATACAAGAAAAAAGGTTCAAACAATAAACACAAATGCACATTTTGAACAATATATACAAAATGGTCTATGCGTTTTGTTTGTCTTCATCTCAAAGGTCACATCACAAACTTCTACTTCTAAGTTGACTGTGTGTTTGTTCTCTCCTGCTCTGAAAGCAGCTTTCACACTTCAACGCTTTTTCACAGTTTGAGGAGAGGCCCCTCGCCCTAGCTACATTGATATGGTAAACAGTGCTTTACGCCGGAGCGAGATAGCTTGCCACACAGGCTTATCCAATAACATTCACAGGCAAACTAGTGGAGGAATCCTGATACTCACACACTATATTTGAATCTTTGTTTGTGCACTTGAGATTATGTGAGAGGCCCTCCATCTGCTCACTTTCACTGATCGCTGTGTGTAATGGCGCAGGGCGCATTGGAGCTAGCAGCCAACTAGTAACACATCGGGCCAACTAGTAACACATCACTCCTATAAACAATCTTTGGTTTATCATGTGAGGTAAATCTGCCCTACGATTGGATTTTGGAAAACCATGTGACGGTGAACCAATTCCGATTGGACACTCACATTGCGCACATCATCACACAGCTTCTATGAGGTGTAAAAAGATGGTGGATGGCTGGCTCAAACATCCGCAGAGTTAACTTTTCAGCAAAAAAAGTAAGTCTCTATCTCATATCATTAAAAAGTTATTTATAATTTAGTAAAACTTGGTCTCAGCAGTCGTATATGACAGCGTCGGCCCGAGAGGGTTAAGCAACAACAAAAACAGAAGAAATACAAAGGTGATTGCTGGCCACTAGTCCTAATCATCACTAAAAGACCCAGAATTCAGATAAAGTTGAGGCCACAGCCTACACTATTTCTGAATAAAATGAATTTAAAAGAGTAAAAAGCATAGTAACATACTATACCAATATACTAGCCATACGAAAGAGAAAATAAGTGTGTCTTAACTCTGGACTTGAAAGTCTCTACAGAATCTGATTGTTTGATTGACGCAGAGAGATCAATCCACAGAACAGGGGCACGACGATAAAGATCGGTGACCCACAGACTTTTTATTCACCCGATCGAGGGACACAAAGTAGTCCTGCACCTTGAGAATGCAAAGCCCGAGCTGGTATGTAGGGTTTAATTAGGTCAGCTAGGTAGGGAGGTAACTCAGCCACATGGGGTCTGCAGCCAGTACATTCTGAGTGCCAGTCCCAAGCCTGGATAAATGAGGAGGGTTGCATCAGAAAGGGCATTCAGCGTAAAACAAGCCAACCCAACTATGCAGAATAAGAATCGAATTTCCATACCGGATCGGTCGAGGCCAAAGACGACGAAGAAGACAAGGAGAATGTTTCCACCAACAGCGGGACAAGAAGAAAACTAGAAGGGTGGAAATGAGAGTGGGGACTTTGAATGTTGGTAGTATGACTGGGAAAGGGAGAGAGCAGGCTGATATGATGGAGAGGAGAAAGGTAGATATATTGTGTGTGCAAGAGACCAAGTGGAAAGGAAGTGAGAGCAGGAGCATCGGTGGTGGGTACAAGTTGTTGTACCATGGTGTGGACAGGAAGAGAAATGGTGTTGGGGTCATTTTAAAGGAAGAGTATGTTAAAAGTATGTTGGAGGTTAAGCGAGTGTCTGACAGGGTGATGAGTGTGAAGTTGGAAATTGAAGGGATGATGATGAATATCATCAGTGCATATGCCCCACAGGTACAGTAATGTTAAGAATAATAGTAGTGCTATGTGACTAAAAAGATTAATCCAGGTTTTGAGTATATTTCTTATTGTTACATGGCAAACAAGGTACCAGTAGATTCAGTAGATTCTCACAAATCCAACAAGACCAAGCATTCATGATATGCACACTCTTAAGGCTATGAAATTGGGCTATTAGTAAAAAAAAAAGTAGAAAAGGGGGTGTTCACAATAATAGTAGCATCTGCTGTTGACGCTACAAAATCAAAACTATTATGTTCAAACTTTTTTTTTAGCAATCCTGTGAATCACTAAACTAGTATTTAGTTGTATAACCACAGTTTTTCATGATTTTTCACATCTGTGAGGCATTAATTTTGTTGGTTTGGTACCAAGATTGTGTGCTTGGGGTCATTGTCTTGTTGAAACACCCATTTCAAGGGCATGTCCTCTTCAGCATAAGGCAACATGACCTCTTCAAGTATTCTGACATATCCAAACTGATCCATGATACCTGGAATGCGATATATAGGCCCAGCACCATAGTAGGAGAAACATGCCCATATCATGATGCTTGCATCACCATGCTTCACTGTCTTCACTGTGAACTGTGGCTTGAATTCAGAGTTTGGGGGTCATCTCACAAACTATCTGTGGCCCTTGGACCCAAAAAGAACAATTTTACTCTCATCAGTCCACAAAATATTCCTCTATTTTTCTTTAGGCCAGTCGATGTGTTCTTTGGCAAATTGTAACCTCTGCTGCACATGTCTTTTATTTAACAGAGGGACTTTGCGGGGGATTCTAGCAAATAAATTAGCTTCTCACAGGCATCTTCTAACTGTCACAGCACTTACAGGTAACTCCAGACTGTCTTTGATCATCCTGGAGCTGATCAATGGGTGAGCCTTTGCCATTCTGATTATTCTTCTGTCCATTTTGATGGTTGTTTTCCATTGCACGCGTGTTTTTTGTTTTTTTTTGTCCATTTTAAAGCATTGGAGATCATTGTAGATGAACAGCCTATAATTTTTTGCACCTGAGTACAAGTTTTCCCCTCTCCAATCAACTTTTTAATCAAACTACGCTGTTCTTTTGAACAATGTCTTGAAAGTCCCATTTTCCTCAGGCTTTCAAAGAGAAAAGCATGTTCAACAGGTGCTGGCTTCATCCTTAAATAGGGGACACCTGATTCACACCTGTTTGTTCCACAACATTGACAAAATCACTAACTGAATGCCACACTGCTATTAATGTGAACACACCCTTTTCTACTTTTTTTTACTAATAGCCCAATTTCATAGCCTTAAGAGTGTGCATATCATGAATGCTTGGTCTTTTTGAATTTGTGAGAATATACTGAATCAACTGGTACCTTGTTTCCCATGTAACAATAAGAAATATACTCAAAACCTGGATTAATCTTTTTAGTCACATAGCACTACTATTATTCTGAACGCTACTGTAGGTTGTGAGATGAAGGAGAAAGAAGATTTCTGGAGTGTGTTAGATGAAGTGGTGGAGAGTGTGTATTCAAGCATGAAAGAGTGGTGATAGAAGCGGACTTCAATTTGCTTGTTGGTGAAGGGAACAGAGGTGATGAGGAAGTAATGGGTAGATATGGTATCAAGGATAGGAATGGGGAAGGACAGATGGTAGTTGATTTTACAAAAAGGATGGAAATGGCTGTGGTGAATACCTACTTTATGAAAAGGGAGGAGCACATGGTAACATATAAGAGTGGAGGAAGGTGCACACAGGTGGACTACATTCTTTATAGGAGATGCAAGTTAAAAGAAATCAGAGACTGTTAGGTGGTGGCAGGATATGCATTTGACTGATGAACTCATCCCGCCTGCTCAAAGGGATGTTAATCAGTGAAATCACCTGCTGGAGTCAGTGGCTGCAAGGAAAACCTACACCCTCTTGGGCCTTTGTGGAATAGTTTGGACACCATTGGCTTAGGCCATTCTAAAAGTTACAATTAGAGATGTACCGAATCCAGATTTTTAAGGTTCTGCTGAATACCAAATCCACTGCTTAAGATTTGGCCGAATCCGAAACTGAATACCGAATCCTACTCCGATCATCATCTAGTACATTATAATGCAGTGAAAACCATTGCACAGTGTATTTCCTTTCCTCAACAGTAAGATAAAACATAGGCAATAACTTCTACCATTAATTTTTTATTTGAATATAGTCACACTTAGAGAACACCACTGAAATGTTAAGCTTAAAGCCATTCAGTGTACAGGCTTAGTGCTCTGTTCATTACAAAGAACAAAGAAAGAGAGCAAAAAGTGCCATTATTGCTAAAGTAATAAGGCCTGTCATTAACAGTGATCCATTGATAAAGTGCTCTTTGCTGATCAAAAAAGTAAAAGAATACAGCAAAACATAACGCATTTACAAATTAAAACATAGCACATTTACAACTCTTGGATACACCTAAACTTTATTTTCAAACAAAAATGTGAGCCTATTGAATGCTGAATCTGTTTTTTTTTTTTTTTTCTCAGAAAAAAGTACTGGGAATCTTGATAATCATTAATGCCTACAGTCAAGGAACATAGGCTACACTTCAGTTTCAAGCACTTACAACTGTAGGCTTAATTAGGAACATTAAACAAAGTGTGGCACAAAAAAAATCTCGAACATTTCTCCTGTAGGCTCTTTTTTTATTAACAACTTCTATAGTTAGCTTTCACAGAAAATGAGCGTTTCGTTCAGAAACACAAGACGCTCGGCATTAATCGGCGACAGCCGGTTGCGAGTGTGAGAATGGATCTCTCCAGCAGTGCTGAAAAGTCTTTCACTGGGTACAGATGTTGGTGGTGGACAGAGATAAACCTTGGCCGTTTTTGACAGCAGTGGAAAGCGCTGCTGATTGCCCTTCCACCACTGAAGAGGATCCTCGGTTAGAGGAATCAGAGGCTCGCTGAAAAAAGCGCTGACCTCCGTTTCAGCGCTCGGTGTGACTGGCTCACACTCGGTGTTGCTGCGGAACAGTTCATCCCAGTTGCTCCAGATCCCTGAACAGTGACGTTTCGTACGGTCTGTCGGCCCCTGTGTCTCAGCCTGTTCAGATGTTGTTGGCCTCATGGACATGTCTTCATCTGAGTCGGATATGCGGGACACAGCCTCCTGCACAAGTAACTTTGATCGGCACTGGTGTGTGTCACTCAACCAAAATTTGGCTTTATATCTCAGATCCAGACTTGTTGCCACAATGAAGACAGCGTTGCCCTCAAGTCCCTCAAATCTCTCTTGCAGGGACGTCAGCATGCGTGTTTTCATCTGTTTAATTCCACTGCTGTCGGTTTCATTGTGGATGAAGCGCTTCAGAATCATCACAGCTGGCAGGACTGTCGATATGCACACATTTTCTGCACTCATTTCTCTTGTCATCTCCTCGAAAGGCCTGAGCACACTGAGCACATCTTCCATCAGATTCCACCTCTGAGCATGAATATCTTGCATGCTATCCGTCTCTGACACATAGAGGTTTATGGCATGCTTCTGTTCCACCAAGCAATTGCACATTAGATAGGTAGAATTCCATCGCGTAACAACGTCCTGGATTAATTGGTGATTTGGTAGCCCCAACTCCTGCTGAAGAGTGGAGAGCCTTGATTTCGCACTTGAAGAGTGTTTAAAGTGGCCTACAGTTTTCCTGGCCAGTGCGAGCATGTCAGAGACACTTTGTTGGGATAAAAGGCTTTCGTGTATGCACAGCTGGAGCGTGTGTGCAAAGCAGCCAGCACTGGGAATGCCAGCCTCGGACATGGCTTTGGGCATATTCACAGCATTGTTCCTCAAGACCCGGTGACACTTGTTGACCGGTATGCCCCATGCTTTGATGATGTCTTGCAGTGAATCTGCGATGTTTAGAGCTGTGTGTCTTCCATTGAATGCTTCGCATCGTAGGATGGCAATTATGCGGTTGAAATTATCATCAATCCAATGTGATGTCACACTGATATAGGACTGAGTAGTGTATTCGCAAGTCCATATGTCACATGTAAATGAAAAGGCCTGCGCTTCCATAACATGCGCTCGTGTACGGGAAGCCACAGTTTCATACATTTCAGGGATGATTTTTTCAGCAAAGAAACGCCTTGAGGGGAGTCTGTAACGTGGCTCAAGCTGCTGCACTAGCTCGGTGAACCCAGTGTCTTCCACTATACTGTATGGTTGCAAATCAACAGCTATCATTTTACCAATTGCGGCATGGATGGCTTGGGCTCTTGGGTGGTCTGAAGCCCACTGTTTGTTTGGTGTAGGGCTCGTAAAGTTGGTAATGGTTGTCTGAGCAGTACCACTTTGTATCTGTGACTGTGCGGTTGTGGTACCTGAAGCCTCACTGATGTTAGATTCTGCCTTGCACAACTCGTACTCCGTCGGATGCGTTGAACGGAGATGTTTTAATAGTGGAGATGTTGTGTACTGTTTAGCGTCTTTACCACCACGAGACAACTCTGAACTGCAAAGTGTGCATGTTGCACGACTTGAATCTCCCTCTTTCACTTTAAAGTACTGCCACACAGCACTCTTTTGGCTCACTGCTTCCATTTTTGATGACAACTGCTAGCCTAGCACAGTGGAGGTTATCTTCTCTTAAGCCTGGTTCACACAACAGGATTTTAAAATTATCTTTAGGTTTCCAAAACCTGAGAGACATAGCTCTAACAGGTTTGGTCGTACAGCATGTGGTGTTCAGCCACATGGTAAGAACAACACCACCACCACACCTGAACAGATTTCACGCACGGACATTCACAGCTCAGACAGGAAATCTCGCAAAATCTCTCGAGATTAAACGTGACCTCAGAGTAAACAAACGGAGGTACTTTGTGGACTATTTAAAACAGAGGGAAACGATACAAAAAGAAAAAGAAAAGGCGTTCTTTAAAGGAATGGAGACAGCGCGACCACCAGACTTTTTGGTAAGTCAGAACAGCTGTTTTTGATTTTATTTTCCGCTCTGCGTCCGTCATCTCCTTTCTGATTGGCTGAATGTCACATTCAGCAGGCTGCGTGCTTGTTTTGGTCGGAGGACACAACACACACTGTGATATCGGGCCAAGAATATCTGATAAGATTGTCGGGGCGTCCTTAAGAAGATCGGGTCCGATATCGGCCTAATTATCCTGCCATTTAAACATTAACAATGTAATCACATTGTGCTTACGCGCGGTAGGATTCGGTTCAGTTGGCGCTCTAGGATTCGGCCGAATCCAAACCACGTCAACAAGGCCAATGTTCGGCCGAATCCGAAATCGAATCTTGGATTCGGTACATCCCTAGTTACAATGTTTTTACAAAGTTTTACAAAGCTGAAGAAACAATAAATAGGAATTTAAAACATTTGCTGCATCAGCTTCAGGTATGGCATGCCTCAATCACTCTACCAGCCCGTTGTCTACAGACACCACTTCTGTGCATTTCCCTCCGCACCTCGAACAGAGGGAAAAAGATCAGAATCAGTCGGCCAGAAAAACCACACCAATGGTATAATTCATCAACATTAAATCAACAGGAAAGCAGAGAATATAATAAGGAGATCGCTGGCAGTAGCCCAATCTAAAAGAGACAAATGCATGAATCATGGTCTCAGCATCAGCCACAGACAGGATGGGACAAATCTTGGCTATATTTTGCAGGTGGAAGAAAGCAGTCCTCATAATATCTCTGATGTGGAGATCAAAGAACAATGTAGGATCAAAGATTACCCCAAGGTTCCTAAGTTTTATCGGCATACCCAGTGAGATTCTATCAAAATCGATACATCTAGAAATATATCAGTGATGGCACCCACCTTGATAACAAGGTATAGTGGCTGGATTAAGGCATGCTGGGATATAGTTAACCGAATGTCATCTATTTTCTTCTCAAAGTAATCAATAAACTCTTGGGCTGTAAAAGGAGAGCGACTTACAGGTGGCTGTCCATGAATAAGTGTTGCCACTGTGGCGACCAGGAACTTTGAATTATTCTTGTTTTTGTTGATAAAATCAGACTCGCTTTGTAACCCAGTAGTGCATGCTTATAGTCTTGAATAGCACTGTGCCACATGAGGTGGAAATGCTAACAGTTTTGAACTATGACATTTTCATTCTAGACTTCTAGTCATATGCTTGAGGCCGCGTTAAGTAATCATTGGACCAAAATGACTGTTTTTTTTTGGGGGGGGGGGGGGGGGTAATATTGGTGGAGCAATCATGTCGAGTGTGGTTGTGAGCACTGAGTTTAAGATGTCCACAAGAATGTCTACCGAATGGTCATTTTCCACAAGTGATGCTAAGACAGGGGTGGCCAAGTTCGGTCCTCGAGAGCCACATTCCTGACACTCTAGCTGTCTCCCTGCTCCAACACACCTGAATCCAATGAAAGGCTCATTAAAAGTCTGCTAACGAGTCTTTTCATTGGATTCAGGTGTATTGGAGCAGGGAGACAACTAAGAGTGTCAGGAATGTGGCGCTCGAGGACTGAACTAGGCCACCCCTGTGCTAAGATATCAGGCAGTCTGTCTCCAATTTCAATGTACTTGAAGAGTTGATGTGTCGGCGCAATGAGTATTGTGATAGCAATACTGCAAAAGAGGGTCAAATCCAGGGTATTTCCATGAATGTGTGTCGAACCCTGAATGCATTGCTTAATCCTAGTATATCCATAATGTTCATAAATTATTTGCAGAGGGGGTCAGAAGACTTATTTAGATGCATTCTGAAGTCACCAACAATCAGAATGTTATCTGCACAGGTTGCCAAATTAGAGATGAACTCACCAAATTCATCTAAGAATTTAGAATATAGGCCTGGAGGCCTTGATTTTTATTCTTTTTTCTTTTTATTCTTTTTACTCTCCTGACCTTGGCTATATGTAGTATCCTGGGCAGAGCAGAGAGTCAGATGTTCAAAGAAAATTTTATTTTAGATTTCCAACAGGTAGTAAGATAAACCCAGATTTATAAATTAGAGCAACACCTCCAGCTTGCTTTGTTTCACGGGGGACATGATGAAATGTGTATGCCTGTGGGCAGGCTTCGTTTAAGGGCAGAACAACAGTCGGTTTAAGCCAGGTTTCACATAAACCAATCATATCGAAGTGGTGTTTCATAATTAGATAATTTTTCAACAGTGATTTTGAGGACACTGACCATATGTTAATGAGACCCAGACTAAGGACCCTCAGTGGGGTTGGCAATTGGACTGTTGGGATTTGGGGGTGGTTTCAGAGTAGTATAAGATGCCTAAATTCAGGTTTAGGTCTAAGACATTCCACGCGGGTTGTAGGTTGCAGACACAAAATATTTGATGTTGCAGGAACAGCCAGTGTTGTGTCATCACTTTTAATGTCATACAATGTAGTAATGGGTATTAAGTTTGCAAAACGTATCCCTCTATGCTATGCTATGAATCCTCGGTTTAAATCCCAGCCTGACCGGAAAGGGCCCTTGGGCAGGGTCCCTAATCCCTGAGTTGCTCCCGGTGTGTAGTGGGTGCCTTGCATGGCAGCAGCCTGATATCTGGGTGAATGTGAGGCATTGATGTCTAAAGTTCTTTGAGCATCTGACGCAGATGGAAAAGCACTATATAAATGTAGTCTATGTATTCACCATTTGTTTTCCACTGAAAATATGCAATGTTTAGAAGTCCTTGGAACGATTTTGGTCCATTATGTTTTTCTTGGTGTTCTTCTCTGGCTTAAATAAAATGATAAAACACTTTGGGACAAATATACACAGTATCAGTCCAAAACTGGAAGCCAAAATAGCAAATATCTCCACAGCCACAGTGAACTTCCCAGGAGAGCTGACATATGCTGGGATAAAGGTGATCCAGACTGCACAGAATATCAACATGCTAAAAGTGATCAATTTGGCCTCATTAAAATTATCAGGTAGTTTACGGGGCTAGGACAGCTAACACAAAACAAAGACGGCCAGAAGTCCAATATAACCAAGCGCAACCCAGAACCCTGCAGCTGAGCCCAATGCACACTCCAGGCTTATTCTGTCCTTATATGTTGTCAGGTTTTTAATTGGAAAGGGAGGATTGAGAACTAGCCAAATAGTGCATATCAAAACTTGAATGAAGGTGAAAGAAATTACGGCTATTCTTTGTTGTAGTGGACCAAACCATTTCATGAAATTACTCCCTGGTAGCCTCGCCCTGAATGCCATTAGCACCACAATCGTTTTCCCAAGGACGCAAGAGATACAAAGGACAAATGTAATTCCAAATGTTGTGTGTCGCAGCACACAGGACCACTTAGATGGCACCCCAATGAAAGTTAAAGAACATAAGAAACACAGGACCAGAGAGAAGAGCAACAAGAAGCTCAGCTCAGAGTTGTTGGCCCTGACGATTGCTGTTCTCCGGTGACGGAAGAAAATAGCTGCTGTTATAAAAGCCAGACAGGCACCACCAACTGAGAATGTGGCCAGGATGATTCCCAGGACTTCATCAAAGGAAAGAAACTGGATAGGCTTTGGCAAACAAATGTCTCTCTTTGCCCAGGCCAGAGCTCAGCAGGGCAACGGAAACAATCAGGGGAGTCTGGAAAAAAAGCAAAAGTGGTTTTAACAGTATTTCTTTACGTATACCTCATCAATGCCTAAATGGGAAATATTACCTGTGGTATTACTAATCTCCCCCTCAGGACATGGTGTACAGTCATAGCAGCAGACAGGTTTGCCTTTCTGCAGCAGTTTACGAGTTCCTGGAGGACAGCTGTCAGTGCACACTGACACAGGCACCTGGCACAAACATACACAAAGACTCACACAGACAAGACGTCGGTGCCACTCAACTCTGTGTCACCTAACTTCTCTGGTCATAGTGTTAATTATTGTGCTCTTACTTGGTTTCCACCATCCAACCAGGTGATTTTCTTGGTGATACGGAACTCCTGGCCTGCTGGTAGAGATGCATCATACAGCCCTACTGTCACCAGCTCAGTGCTGCCGTTCTTGTTTTTCTGCCAGTTCACCAGCTCATATACAGCCACTGGATCACCGTTAATGTCAAATGAGACATGATAACCATTTTGAGAAAAATTTACTCGCTTTAGATGACTAAGAAGCTGTGTAGAATAATAAAAAAAAAAATGTCACTATTAAGACTTGAAAGGTAAAATCCAACCATTTTACTTCACAAGAGCCAAATTTTGCACATGTGCAAAATAGACCTGTGTATACTTTATCTTGGTAAATTTGTCACACTGGGTTGTGGAATTCGTTTGCTGACACACTGTGTTGTGAATGCCATGTGCTATGGCATAAACAGCTTTATACACCATGTTAGTGATTCGCAGCTGAGACGTATCAGTGTACGGGCTTTGGAGTGTCTGGATATTTTCACTTCCATCACATGCACTCTCATCTTTGGCAGTGCCTACAAATACAAGACAACATGAGGGTGTTTTTAACTTTGACAGCGAGTCTCATTAACAGTTTCATTGTGCAATAATGTAAGGTTTCAGTAAAAAAGGACTCCACTGTGAGCAACCACCAATAAAACAAGCAACATATATCTCTCACCTTTTCCAAGGTGACATTGAATGCATCCTCCCAGAATTCAGTAAGCACAGGAGAAACAGCAACTTTAGTGTCAGAGAGATCAAGGAGGAAGTCTCTGAAGCCTGGGATACAGATCGCTGAATGCCAAATCCAATTGCTCCAACACAGAAATCAAACCTCAACATGTTTGGGTCAGTTACCCATGATTCACTGCCTATCCACTGACGAGGGTGGAGAAGGCTGCCGTGTCAACTCCTCCAGCAAGATCCTCATGTCTCCAGAAGACACAAATGCCACAACAACCACAGCTGAAGACCTGGAAATACAGTGTTGTGACATATCACATACTGCATTGCAGTCATGTGTCAGTGCAAACCTAAAACATTGTCACAGGATGGAAATCAACCTTCTATGAAGTGAATATTTTGCAGTGCAGTATGAATGATGTTGACTGTTTACATTATAATCATTATCAATCAGCATAAGATCAATAAATGAATAAACTGGTGTAGTTTGGTGTGTGGAACTGAATGTTCTGACAAACCTGCGAATAACGTCAGCCACTTGCTTAATCCTGCTCAGTGGGTTCGTCCGATCAAATGATACTGAATATTCTACACAGATCTCTCTTTTGTGCTGCATGTAGGAAAGTCGCCATGCCATTATTACCATAATCAGAATCAGAGCGGATGGCACCTATCCATGACCACCCAAAGTGTTTCACCAGTTTGGCAAGAGCATCAGCCTGGAACTGGTCACTGGGGATTGTTCTGAAGAAAGTTGGGTACTGCTGCTTATCAGACAAACATGCACAAGTTGCATAGTGGCTCACCTAAAGAAAAAAAAAAATGTCAAAAGAACTGTCAGAAAATCAAAAGTTGCTGACTTTTCTGAAACCACCCCTCAAAATTACTTGAGGAATGTCAAAGGCCCCAATGACCCGTGACATGCTGATGGATGGCGTGGAACCAGACGTACCAACAACACCCATCATCATACCAGATTGTGAGCATTTGTCGCCTGTGTCAAACATCATGTCGAGGCCATTTGAAAGCTGGAATGCCACTTGGATTGCCACTGGAACTGAAGCACATGAATCATGGATCTGGTATCCGAGCCTGATGCCCGGCAGCAGCTCTGTGCTATTGTTAATCTCCTCAATGGCAAAGACCATTGCTCGTGAGAACCTCAGTTCACGGGGGTTAATGCTGCACACAAACACACATCATTGTAAACCCATAATGAAGAAAGACCGTTGTTAATGACAATAACTGACAGCAACACAATCTGCAATCCATCCTGAACTGATAGACTAAAAGTTTTAACGGTGTTCAGGTTTTCTTCAACTTTCTTTGTGAACACAAATGTAAAATAGATCCATTGTGATTCCATAGAAAATATGAAAATGTTGTAATATTAAAAAAAAAAAACACCATTACAATACAATTAAGTTCATGTCGAGAAAACTCATAAACCATTTTTGTTCACACACATTATAATATCTTCTTCATACCCCACTCCTGCATGTTACTAACCTCCCTTTGCACTGTACAGGATTAGGTTTGCTGATGTAATTGTGTTTCACAGTGTGCATGTTGATGTGAATGGAGAAAACACCACCAATAACATAGTCACCATCCATTGAGAACGCAGGTTGTCGAGCAGAACCCTGGAGCTTACACCTCATAGATGAAGCCCCAGCATTAACCCAAGCACCAGTTCTTTTCTCTTTTCTTTCGTGTTTCACTTTATAGTATTCATTGAATTTAAAAGTAGACGACAATGCAAATAATCCACAACAAAGCTCAAACCGTAACAAAACATTAAGAACTCCATCGACTAAGTCTGTGTGTAAAGCAGCTGTCACTGGGCACATTGTGTTTTCACTTCTTTTATCCCTTTTCAGACAGAACTTTGCCTCCTTGAACTTTACGTCACCTGCTTACTCACAATTACCTCATCTTTTTTCAGTGCTCTTCAAATACTTTCATTCTGTTTGTGCATCTGTTGTATAATCTCAAGTGAGTGTATGTGTCCCATGTCTCCTGATGTTTTTCACTATGAACACTGGGTATCTCCCCTGTCTCCTTATTCCCATGTTTTTTTTTTTGTTTTTTTTTTATGTTTGCAACAGGTATGAGTTGTGAAAGCTAACTTTTATCTTATTTATTTTTTTATTTCAATTCAGGAGGCCTAAGCTAAGGTTACATGTGTTTGGTATGATGTTCCTTTGAAGGATCATTTGGTACCACTGGAATGACTGTGTCAAACAAAGTTACCTTGGAGGCTCAGATGAGGAGTACTGCTTGCATTTTGGGGGAATATCAATTACAATATTTCAGTCATGTGGCTGCTTTCTCAAGGCACATTGATGGACACTTTTGAGAGTTTGGGATAGACTGGATGTATACTTGAGGTGGGCGATACCTGGAATTTTGGTATTGATCCGATACCAAGTAAATACAGGCCCAGTGGTGCCGATATCGATACCGATACCAATACTTTTTTCATATTTAAGCTTCATAGATCCAAAGGATCCAAAAGACCTAGGACAGAATTCCACCAAATATTGTACGTGACAACGAAATACTTATTATCACAATCAACATTTTTGTTTTAAAAAATATCACTCAACACAACGTCAAACAAAATCTCCTGAGGTAGAGGGCTGACAACCCACAATACAAGGGTGCACTGCTCCGTGTTGTGTGACACAGCGCAGCGGCTGCTCTTACAGAGAGTAGACTTTGATGAATCTGCGTGGCAGGAGAGAAAAAAGCTTGCGTATCGATCTTTTACACGAGGATCGTTCAATATCAATACCAGCATTGGTATCGGTATTATCGATTTTAGGATCGATCCGCCCACCTCTAATGTATACCTGGGTGTTTGTATCGTGGATGTAGCAAATGCACGGCATGAGCGCATGCTGCCAGATGTGACACAATCAAATGTTCCATCACCTTTCTTTTATTATGAAAGAGGTCCATAAATAAGTTGGGTCATTGCCAAAACCTCCAAAAAAATGACGAGTTGGCCCTCAGTTTTTGAACAATTCTGCTGACAAAAAAAAGTGAGGTCAAAATACACTCAACAAAAATATAAACGCAACACTTTTGGTTTTGCTCCCATTTTGTATGAGATGAACTCAAAGATCTAAAACTTTTTCCACATACACAATATCACCATTTCCCTCAAATATTGTTCACAAACCAGTCTAAATCTGTGATAGTGAGCACTTCTCCTTTGCTGAGCTAATCCATCCCACCTCACAGGTGTGCCATATCAAGATGCTGATTAGACACCATGATTAGTGCACAGGTGTGCCTTAGACTGTCCACAATACAAGGCCACTCTGAAAGGGGCAGTTTTGTTTTATTGGGGGGGATACCAGTCAGTATCTGGTGTGACCACCATTTGCCTCATGCAGTGCAACACATCTCCTTCGCATAGAGTTGATCAGGTTGTCAATTGTGGCCTGTGGAATGTTGATCCACTCCTCTTCAATGGCTGTGCGAAGTTGCTGGATATTGGCAGGAACTGGTACACGCTGTCGTATACGCCGGTCCAGAGCATCTCAAACATGCTCAATGGGTGACATGTCCGGTGAGTATGCCGGCCATGCAAGAACTGGGACATTTTCAGCTTCCAAGAATTGTGTACAGATCCTTGTAACATGGGGCCATGCATTATCCTGCTGCAACATGAGGTGATGTTCTTGGATGTATGGCACAACAATGGGCCTCAGGATCTCGTCACGGTATCTCTGTGCATTCAAAATGCCATCAATAAAATGCACCTGTGTTCTTCATCCATAACAGACGCCTGCCCATACCATAACCCCACCGCCACCATGGGCCACTCGATCCACAACATTGACATCAGAAAACCGCTCACCCACACGACGCCACATACGCTGTCTGCCATCTGTCCTGAACAGTGTGAACAGGGATTCATCCATGAAGAGAACACCTCTCCAACGTGCCAAACGCCAGCGAATGTGAGCATTTGCCCACTCAAGTCGGTTACGACGACGAACTGGAGTCAGGTCGAGACCCCAATGAGGACGACAAGCATGCAGATGAGCTTCCCTGAGACGGTTTCTGACAGTTTGTGCAGACATTCTTTGGTTATGCAAAGCAGTTGTTTCAGCACCTGTCCGAGTGGCTGTCTCAGACGATCTTGGAGGTGAACATGCTGGATGTGGAGGTCCTGGGCTGGTGTGGTTACACGTGGTCTGCGGTTGTGAGGCTGGTTGGATGTACTGCCAATTCTCTGAAACGCCTTTGGAGATGGCTTATGGTAGCGAAATGAAACATTCAATACACGAGCAACAGCTCTGGTTGACATTCCTGCTGTCAGCATGCAACTGCACGCCTCCCTCAAATCTTGCGACATCTGTGGCATTGTGCTGTGTGATAAAACTGCACCTTTCAGAGTGGCCTTTTATTGTGGGCAGGTCCTAAGGCACACCTGTGCACTAATCATGGTGTCTAATCAGCATCTTGGTATGGCACACCTGTGAGGTGGATGGATTATCTCAGCAAAGGAGAAGTGCTCACTATCACAGATTTAGACTGGTTTGTGAACAATATTTGAGGGAAAATGGTGATTATTGTGTATGTGGAAAAGTTTTAGATCTTTGAGTTCATCTCATACAAAATGGGAGCAAAACCAAAGTGTTGCGTTTATATTTTTGTTGAGTGTATATTGAAACATCTTTTATCCTTCTTACCATTTTACTGTTTGACCTTACAAAAGAAAATAAATTACAAAATCCAGTTAAGTATATGTTTTTTTTTTTTACATATTTACAAATGTGATTTATCTACTGCACAGTAAAAAAAAATTAAAAATAATAATAATAAAGATTTTAAAATCATAATTAGTTTGTAGTTTGTGTCACACATGGAGGATGGTTGAGATCCCAATGCAGAGCAAAGACAGGCTGGCAGAACACAAAATAGTTTTGTCAGAGCCAGGTACAGTGTAAAGGTCATTACACAGGAGACGAGTCAGATTATAGTGACACTGTCCATTAGGGATTGGCAGGAGAATCTCAGCGCAGCAGAGAAAGGTTCAAAAACATGTGAAACCAATCACAGGAAACGCATCCGAACAGCAGGCAAAATCCAAAACGCTCACTGGAAACAAAGTTTGGCAACAAGAAGTCATACATGGGGAATCACAAGAAACAACAAAGAGAAAGATTTCAATAAAACACAACATTCAGATGAAACGTGAGAGGAACACAGGGTATAAATAAACACTAAAGGAAATCACACAATGAAGACAGGTGACAGTAATTACTGATTGACAGCAGCTAGGGAGAGACAGGAAGAAAGTTTACAAAATGCACTATAAGTATAACCACCAAAATAAACAAGAAGAAACATATGTTTCGTTCCTGTGTTACTTTATTTGGTTTTGTTCCTGTGTTTATTGTAGTTAGTTCTTGTTTTATTTTGGTGATTTCATGATTTCCTGGTGTGTGTGTGTGTGTGTGTTGGGGGGACGACACACGGCACAAGCCATTTGTGTGTGTGTGTGTGGGGGGGGGGGGGGGGGGCTTGGCACAGTCACACCCATGGCACAGTCACACCGGGTTTTCACCGGCTTTTTTTATCTTTGTCATTTCTTGTGATTCCCTGTGTACGGCTACTTGTTAGGAAATTTGTTTCCAGCGAGCATTTTGGATTTTGCCTGCTGTTTAGAACACTTTTCCTGTAATTGTTTCTTAAATGGACTGCATTTATATAGCGCTTTTCCATCTGTATCAGACGCTCAATGCACTTTACAATTATGCCTCACATTCACCCTGATGTCAGGGTGCTGCCATATAAGGCGCTCACTGCACACTGGGAGCAATAGGAGATTAAAGACCTTGCCCAAGGGCCCTTAGTGATTTTCCAGTCAGGATTTCTTAATCTTTATAAGGTCTTCTGGTCTGTGGGACCCGTTTTCCTTTTTAGTTTAAGTTAAATCAGAAAAAAAAGACATTTTTTAAACTAAGATTCACTGGCCTTGGCTCATATTCTATGAGGAACATTAATCAGAGAACATTTTCAATGACACGCACCCTGTTTACCCCCCTTCACATTTATATTACATACAGGTTCTTTGGTCTAGTGGACCCGGGGCTAGTGAAAGTGTGGAAATCATACATCCTGTGCACCTTCATTTTTCCTTTCTGCGTTCTGGGTGGGTAGGGGGAAAGGAGAAAGAGACAGAGAGAAGCTGATGAAAGGACTCTTGGTGTGAGCACCCACAGTGTTCCACACAATGTTGCAACCTTGCATGGGACCCTGCACCAACATTCCCACACATTTCCCCTGTTTTGCGGGAACCAATCTTGGGGACCTGACACTATAAATAGCACTGTCAGAATGGTTCCATACACAACTGATCAAGATGGCAAAGGCACACTTTGATGGCACACTTTGACTTTTGACTTTGTTCGGGCTGCCTTACAGTTGACATTGGAAGAGACAGAGGGTTTTGATGGTGATGCAGAGGAAGAAGTACATAGGCAATAAATGCAGTGAAACTCTGCCCCTCATGTGTTGTATAGTCCTGGCATGAAAATGGCTGAGTTCAGTGGGGCTAATGTGTGTTCAGATAGATGTTATGTGTAAAAAGACTTGAGTAGGTTGATTTATGATGAAATTCAAATAAATAAGACACTATAGTTTTGGAAAACTTACATTGTACATTTATTAGTTATTTTCCAGTTATGCCCGTTTTATGATGCATATCCTTATTTTGTTAAAAAAATAAATAATAATGAGTGGCATTTCTATTCATAAATGTGAAGTAACAAAGGCAAAAGGAACAAATTTAACATATGTGGTGTTTATATTACTTGCAATTGAAATTAAGTAAACATCTGCCGAGTATTTTAACAAAAAAAAAATGGTTTGATTATGTTGAATTAAAACCACCAAAATGCAATGGGTCCACCAGACCCAGCAGGACTCCCTGTGTAACAAAAAAACGAAGACCCTATAAGGGTTAAGCTGACCCTTTGGGGTTTTGGGGGGAAGAAGAGCTTTCCCAACCCTCACCCCTGTTGGTCCGCTGCTGCACCAAAGGCCTGCAGTGTGTGTGCAGCTGCAGAGGAAGAGTTCGCTGCCTGTTGTTATTGGCTCTGTGCTCTGAAACAGTGAGACAGATTATCTTAACCCTCTGGGGCCGACGCCATCGTATACGATGGCTGAGACCAAGTTTTACTAAATTTAAAATGAACTTTTTAATGATATGAGATAGAAACTTACTCTTTTTTTTTTGCTGAAAAGTTAACTCCGTGGATGTTTGAGCCAGCCATCCACCATCTTTGTACTTCTCATAGAAGCTGTGTGATGACGTGCGCAATGTGAGTGTCCAATCGGAATTGGTTCACCGCAGTGCTTAATTTGTAAAGTGGGAGGTCCCAAGAGTGCAGAGGATGGGTGGCTCCAGTGCAGAAAAAAAAAAAGAAGGGCTGGGGGGCGGGAGCTGCGAACAACGCTGTGGCGCCACACCGAAAATAAACTGGGCATGTATTGTAAGGCCTATAACACTAGTCACACCAAATCCGGATAGAGTACAAATTCCTCAGTGGTCCCTCGTTTATTGCGGGAGTTACGTTCTCCGCGTTCACACCAGGTGCGACGCGAGCGACTGCAACCACAGGTTGCCATGGAATCCCCATGGAAGGACGCGTTTTGGCACCAAACCGCGCAGCGCGACACGAGTGAAGCGATTTTGAGCGTTTTGTGCATTTATGGCACGATATTGCGTCGTGTTTTCCTCCTCCCAAGTTGAAAATCTGAACTTTTTGTCTCGTCGCACCGCGATAACCAATCAGGGACTGAAGATGTAGTGACGTGGAGATGTCTGGAGTTTGACTGAAGATGTGCACGTGTCCTGTATCTGGTCGCAGCCTGTGAGCAGGACCTATGTCTCTTTTGTCCTTATTTCACAATCAGGACAGAGTGTTTGGAGCAAGCAGCAGCCCCACAGCAGGGGAAGCGGAGTTTCTTTTTCTTTTTTTTTTTTTTTTTACGTGCGCACGCGAGGGAATCATCCATGGAGATTATTTTACTTATTAACTACACAGATGTATAATAAAGCAAATGGTGACTGGTTTCTAAAGACAATTATGACAGAGTTTTTTTGGGAAAGCGAGGAGCAGCCCCACAGCAAGAAGCGGAGTTTCTTTTTTTCTTTTTTTTCTTTTTTTATGTTTACGTGCACGCGAGAGCGAATTGTCTGTGTGGAGAATATTTTATTAATTAACTACACAGATGTATAATAATACAAATGGTGACTGGTTTCTAAACACAATTATAACAGAGTTTTTTGGGGGAAGAGTGAGCTGCAGCAAGCAGCGGAGTTTCTTTTTTTTATTGTGTACATGTGCGCACGTGAATGGGACAGTTGGTCCTCAAACTGGGTCCTGCAGAGGCGGAAGGACCACTGAAAGGGAGGGGAGGAGGGGCTGCTCCTCAGAGTGTAAGGAGCCAAAGTGGGCCAAAGCGTGAAAGCTGCTTTCAGAGCAGGACAGAACACTCCAAAACACAGTAGAAGTAGAAGTTTGTGATGTGACCTTTGTGGTAATAGCAGACAGAAAATGCTTTGAGATGAAGACAAACAAAACGCATAGACCATTTTGTATATATTGTTCAAAATGTGTATTTGTGTTTATTGTTTGAACCTTGTTGTTGTACAGTCTTTCACACAAGAGCCCAAATTACCTTTATAAAGTGTCAAAACAGTTGTTTATTATAGTTTGCTGTGTGTTTTGAATAAATGTGTGTGTAAAATTATTTTTCTGCTTTACTTTTTCCTTTCTTATTTCTGATTGTGTAAACCTTTATTACACTTATAAAACACCACTATAGCATATATATTCTGAAATTACAGGTTGTCCTGAAAAAAAGAAACAAAACTTGATCGTGGGATGCAGGGAGAGCTGTTAACAGCAATAATAAAACATTTATGCCAGGCAAGTGAACTGTCCAAAAAATGCCCTCGGACCCCAGAGGGTTAAGAACATGTATTGCGTATTTAAAGTGAAACAGTGTGTTTGTGTATTAAAAAAACAAAACAAAACAAAACAAACAAAAAAAAAACACATTGCTATGTGTTGACCTCCTGGAGTGAAAGGACATGCACTTTTTAAAAGTGAATTAACTGACTAATCAAAAAACACCTTTATTGGATGGATTCTTACCAGATTTGATCAGATCTTTCGTCTATTAATCAACAGGGTGGACAGCAGATTTATCAATGCAGCTTTTGCGGAAAAGCATGTGAGGCTGATTTTCACAGGCTACATTCACAATATGCATGCACTGTTGGGAAAGCTCTGAAACCTGCAATGACACACAGAAAAGAAATACATGATTTGGGTACTTTAGAAAGAAAAATTTGACTTGTCCGATTTGGGCAAGGTTATAAAGGATCTGTGCTGTCCAATCACATTTTTTACTTGTCCCGGACAATTGGACAAACGTTAATGTCAAGGGGCTGAATTGTTGTAATTGGGGGGGAGGGTGTGCCTGCAACAGTGCCCTCCAGCGGGAGGTGTACCAGGGGTTCTCAGTCTGGTACTCAAGGAGCCTGAACCTGCACATTTTCTTTTCTGGTGTCTGTTCTGTTAGGAGTTGATTGGCTGTGCACCTAAATTAGCAAATCATCTTGGGGCAGAGCAAGAATTAATAGAAAATGTGCCAGTTTAGGTCCTTGAGGACCAGATGAAGACCCCCTGCAGGCCTAGGCGATCGGCTAATTTGGCCTATGCCAAAGCCGGCTCTGTCTTTCCCTCCCCTCTTTCTGGATGGTGGCCTCCTTCACGTTTTCCCTTTGGATTTATGATACTGTGGGAGAGATGAGTGTATTTTTTTAATAATTAGCCATCATATTGTTTTATTGTTTTTGTGGGCATTTTTGTTTGCTAAGTACTCATTGCTTTCACAGTTTATACCTGATTTTCAGCAAGCTTGGTATGTTTTTGTGACAATGGTACATGTCAATTGACTTTTACATGAGTGCAGCTAGTGTCGTGGTGACTTTGGACTGGAGTCTTTGGTCACTGGACGTGTCTAAGTATTTAGCTGTCTTCAATTGTTAAAAAAAGATCTTCTTACAGGTGTTCAAAAAAATTATGCATCAAAAGTCAGAGTCCAAGACAACAAGTCATTATTGTTAGCAATCGAGGAAAGCAACACACAGTGTGCTCAGGTTACATTAGAAGTGCTCTAAATTAACACTAGTCTGTGTCTGTCTTTTATACTGTTTTAGGACTGAGCTTATCTGCCCCAAGACAGCCTCTTAAAACCATTGTCCCAATTTAAGGCCCCTTCACACATAACACCAAGTTGGGTGAATGAGGGTGAACAGGCTGAAAAAGGCCGAATTGGCGAACCCCAAAAAATTCCAGCCGCTGTCAGGAACGACAGATGGTCAGACAGTCATGTATAGATGTGTATAATCCCATGATGATGGTTCGTGCACACTCATGTGCACGCACACGGACACAGTGCAACCACGTGAGAGGGTCGACACTTGCATCGCGGTGGCATGTTGATAAGTGATGTTCTTCATAGCATGATACGTGTTCTCCAGCTGTGAGTAGCGATGACATAGCGGTCAGGTGCGACATGATAGTAATGCACCCCTGTCTGGAGGCCGCAAAGCCCTCACATGATGCGCTCACAGCTCCAGGAGTGGGGCAAAGGAGCTGCCCACACTCGTCTGTCAGTCAGGCTGTCACATAATGGAGCACCGACCGTGTGGAAGTTGCGATCGCGTGTCACGTGAGCATTGTTTGTATGTTTCACCATGTTATGAGAGCCTGCTGACACGTGCATCACAGTGGATGTTGAGAGTTGATGTTCTTCATGGCACAATATGTTGTTCTCCAGCTTTGAGTAGCAATGACACAGTGGTCAGGTGCGAACATAATGATCACCTTGGTGAACGTGTGTGATTATCTGACGGCTTCAGTGCACCCGCATATGCTGGCATCATCTGATTGCCTCGTGGGCATGCCTGTGCCATGATCTGATGGCTTCTATGCAACTGCATGCACTAGCATCATCTGATTGCCTCAGTGGTCACGCCTGGGCCATAATCATCAACGATCGCGTGTCATGTGATGTGGATGTTTGGTCGGATGGCACACTTGCACTGTGACACACAGTTGGAATAGCTGAGTTTTTATTTTTATCTTTGTTTTGGTGGTGTGGGGATGCTGCTGGCTCGTGATTTCACCTCCAGTGGGACAAGCCGGCTACAGTGTAATGGGTGTTCCACAGCTGTCAGCTGTTCCATTGCAGACATGACAGCCATCCAGATGTGTGTACTCAAAAATTCTTGAAAGGGTAGTTGTAAAACAGCTAACTGATCATCTGCAGAGGAATGGTCTATTTGAAGAGTTTCAGTCAGGTTTTAGAATTCATCATAGTACAGAAACAGCATTAGTGAAGGTTACAAATGATCTTCTTATGGCCTCAGACAGTGGACTCATCTCTGTGCTTGTTCTGTTAGATCTCATTGCTGCTTTTGATACTGTTAACCATAAAATTTTATTACAGAGGATTAGAGCATGCCATAGGTATTAAAGGCACTGCGCTGCAGTAGTTTGAATCATATTTATCTAATAGATTACAATTTGTTCATGTAAATGGGGAATCTTCTACACAGACTAAGGTTAAATTATGGAGGTTCCACAAGGTTCTGTGCTAGGACCAATTTTATTCACTTATACATGCTTCCTTAGGCAGTATTATTAGACCGGCAATTGCTTAAATTTTCATTGTTATGCAGATGATACCAGCTTTATCTATCCATGAAGCCAGAGGACACACACCAATTAGCTAAACTGCAGGAGTGTCTTACAGACATAAAGACATGGATGACCTCTAATTTCCTGCTTTTAAACTCAGATAAAACTGAAGTTATTGTACTTGGCCCCTGATGATTTTCTTTATATGCAAGACTAAATAAAAATAGTGTTTCCAGGCCACATGACTACTCTTTCAAAGTTTAGGAGTGTTTTGTGGCAAATTCAGTGAGGACGTCAAACTAACAGAAGTTGCAGCCAAAGTGCAGCCCTTTCATGGGAACAGAGAGGAGACAATCTCATATGATAATCTTCAACCTCTGGGACTGGCTGAGTCAAAGTCGACAGAGATGCATTGACAGCTAAGAACTTGTAGTTTCAGGAAACTGGTTGAATTAAAGGCAAACTATTGCAAGTTTGGTCAGTTTCTTCTGTTTCCGTATTTATTATTTGTCACATTCTTCTTTATGAAGCTCCCCCTGCATTTCAAGAGTACAAATATCAAAACTGTCACAAAAACTCACTGCCGGACCCCCTCTCCCACTCGCCCCCCTATGTTTACAATGGAGCCGGAGAACACAATTTGTGGACTCACGTCTACTGAGGTGTGTAATTGATTTCTTGTCATATAATGCAACCTCCGACCTAGTAGAATGACACCACTACATGTGATAGGGCTTCCATGCTTGACTGCTTTATTAAGCATTTTATCGCCTCTGGTTCCCTGTTTTCTAATCCCGCCCCAACTGTCTCACCAGCCTCAGGTCCAGTGCCCCTGCTCCAGATGATGGTCATATACCTGCTGGTCAGCCTTTTTGTTTCTCATTGCTCACAGTGGAAGAAGTCCATAGAGCTTTCCTTTCTCTGGATATTACAAAATCTGCTGGCCTAAATGGTTTAGAACCTCAGTTTTTAAAGTTAGCCACTGATTTATTTGCTAAACCTATCCAATGTATTTTCAATCTTACAATCACCAGCAATTGTATGCCTGCAATTTGGAAGGTTGCTCATGTTCTTCCTCTTTTAAAAGGGGGGACCTTACCTGTTTGAATAACTATTAACTATTGACTGCATCTTGTCAAAGGTCCTTGAGAGGTTGATATTTGATTATAATAATTGATCAGTTGAAGGACTTTCTCCAAAAACAAACAAACAAAAAAAAACAAACAAACAAAAAAACATTCTCTCTGCATATCAATCCGATTTCAGGAAGCAACACAGTACCATCACAGGCTCCATAAAAGTCACAAATGACATAATAGAATCACTGGACAAGAAACAATTTTGTACAGCCCTCTTTTTTGACCTCTCTAAGGCCTTTGACACTGTGGATCATTCCATCTTGAAACGATTGTTGAATATTGGTCTATCAAAACAAGCAGTAGTGTTGGGGAAAGTGTAGTGACACGGACCCACAACAGGGGGCGCAAATGAACGGTCAATAGATGAGCCAAAAGGTAACAATTTAATGTTGTGAATGTGCACAACGAATATACAGACAATCTCAGAATCTGATAGCAGTCAATACACAAAGGTGACGTGTGGGCAGGCTCGAGGATAGAAGACGTCTGTCCTGAGAAGAGCCGGAACCACACAATTTCCGCCGCCACCGAACCTGGTGAATACTGGAGCCGCCAAGTCCCGAATTCCCAGGTGATCACCGTCCCCGACTGTCGGATCTGGTACTGCTGGCGAGGAGCACAAACAGTGAGATGTGGGTGTGTGCACACCCAGTAACAAAAACAGTCAGAGGTGGAAAGTCACCTCCACCTCTAATCACACACTTGTGCAGCTCCTGTTAACCACTTATCTGGTTGGGGTGTGAGCGAAGCCGTCGCTGATCACACCAAAACGCCAATCCCACAGATAAGGCAACACCCAGAGGAAACTGCTGCAAAGAAGTTCAGACTATAAAGTCAGTGTTAAGTTCAGACACAGCAGAGAATATTACCTTCACAGGTAGATGATATCTCAGCAATGAGGTGGAGATGACGTCCGGGGTTTTATGCAGTAGTACGATGAAGTGTAGATGGGTGACAGCTGTCATGAGATAATGAGTGACAGCTGTCACCCCCGGCTGTGTCCGTGGCGGCAGCGCCCTCTCGTGCCTGAAGCCCGCACTTCAGGCAGGGCGCCCTCTGGTGGTGGGCCCGCAGTACCTCCTCTTCTGGCGGCCCACACAACAAGTAGGTTGGTTTGCAAACTACCTGTCAGACAGAATGCAGTGTACACACTTCGGTGGTAGTTTCTCCACAATTCTCTCTGCATATCAATCCGATTTCAGGAAGCAACACAGTACCATCACAGGCTCCCTAAAAGTCACAATGACATAATAGAATCACTGGACAAGAAACAATTTTGTACAGCCCTGTTTTTTGACCTCTCTAAGGCCTTTGACACTGTGGATCATTCCATCTTGAAACGATTGTTGAATATTGGTCTGTCAAAACAAGCAGTAGGTTGGTTTGCGAACTACCTGTCAGACAGAATGCAGTGTACACACTTCGGTGGTAGTTTCTCCATAATGTTAAAAGGGTCCTCTGGTGTGCCCCAAGGGCTCTGTTTTAGGTCCAATTTTGTTTAGCATTTTTGTGGATGTACTTGGCAGGAATGTCCCTGATGCTAAATTCCATTTTTATGCTGACAATACTGTCATTTATTGTTATGGCTCCACCCTTGCCGAGGCCGTTGGCTATTTACAGACCGTCTTTAACCTTGTGGAACGTCAGCTTGTAAATCTGAAACTTGTTGTTAATGTTTCTAAAACCAAATTTATGATTTTTTCAAATGGCAGGAAGACACCTGTGCCCCCTCCCAATGTGTTCTCCCTGCAAGGAAACACAGTTGAGCTAGTGCCTTGCTAAAGTATCTGGGTGTTCTGATTGATGACAGGCTCTTTTAAGTCTCATATAGAGAATCTGATCAAAAAACTAATGCTAAAACTGAGGTACTTTAACAGTATAGGTTTTATCTTTGCCGCTAGGAAGAATTTAGTAGCTGCCATCTTTCTTCCTTTATTGGATTACACCGACCTCCTTCATATGCATGCCCATGCAAATTGTCTCCAATCTCTGGACTCCATGTATCACGGTGCCCTGAGGTTTGTTACATGTTGCACAACCCTCACTTACCATTGCACCTTATACAGCAGAGTTGAGTGGCCCTCATTGGCTGCACGTCATCTCTCACGCTGGCACATTTTATTTACAAAGCAATCTTAGATCTACTCCCCCAATATCTATGTGGCTACATTTCGAGAACCCAGAGCACTTACTCCTTGCGTTCCAATGATTGCTATGTGCTCAATGTCCCCAAAATTTGTACTGAGTTAGGTAAGCAATCCTTAATGTACTTCACACCTGCTGCTTGGAACTCATGACAGAGAACTTTGAATTTGAGGGAACTAACTTCTCTTGGAAAATTTAAAAACATTATGAGGGATGACCAGATTGTATTTCTCTGTTTTATTGTTGTCTCTGTTCTCCTCCTGAAACATAATGTTTTTAAGCTGCTTTCTTGGCTAGAATTCCCTTGGAAAAGAAATCTTTGTGTCTCAGTGGGATTGACCTGGTTAAATAAAGTTTTAATATTAGTAATAAATAATAATAAAATTTAACACTGTGTACATTTCTGTTGTGTCAGCAAACATAAACCAAAACATTAAGGGGAAAACAACAAGAGTAATTAACCAAGGTAAACATGATTGCTTACTTGTTTATTTTCTGAGCTTAGCCTAACTCAAGGTAACTGAAATTTTTAAGCAATATTATCGTAACGTAAGATCACTTTGCATTATTTTATAATGTTGATGGGGATGGGTTATAGGTTAGGGTGATTGCATTAAGCCTTTGGTTGTTGAACAATTTGAGGTCAGAGTACTTGGTTGACATAAGAATAAACAATTTGCACCTGCACATGTTGCATAATAAATTTTTACTCGATTGACTTCTGGTAATGGAGCTAAATCCTTCTTATTAAGACACCTTGACACTTACACAAATTTGATCCCCACACTAGCACATAATCTGCCGTGCCAATGAGTAAACCCATCATAAGCTTTTGTAACCTGTGCGTGAACTGTGCACAGCTGTGTGCCAGTGTGCAAAGAAAATTTTGAAATGTTCAAATTTTCTGGCACACATTCATTTCATGCCACTTGCGTGAACTAGTCATGAACATTGTGCAACCTATTCGGAAACACTGCGTGTCACTGCATCAATGCATGTCATCTTGGGGCAGAGCCGTGGCAGAAGTGCGGGTCATCAGTCGATGAAGCAGGCTCTGCTAATGCTGGCATGAGCGCATTCAGTTGCCTTTCAAAAACGTTGAAAAGCAGACATCAGGGGACACCAATGGAGAAGCTGAAGTCACCGAGGTCTGCAGTCAGGCATCCGATGATTGTGTCGCTGAGCAAAAATTCTACATGCCTTCCGCTGTGTCTTCGTGCACAGCGGAGGAAGAAAAGTGATGACACACCAGAGTTAGCTTAAAAGAGAGGAAGCTAACTCTGAACTTTAACAGATGTACAGCATTTATACAAAATGATAAACAATGAAGTAGGAAATGCTTTGTTTTCATCAGTAAAGGAAGGACAGTGATACTTGGTGATAGGCTTTGATTGATGCTGTTGATCATTTGTATCTGACCGAAAACAGTAGCTAGCCACCCATGGTTTGTGGGTGACATGAAAGAGACCTTTAATGTCTGGACCTCAAAAGTGGCCAAAAAGCTTTGATCTGTATGGTATGACCAAGTATGGCAGGATACTGCTGCCACAGCAATTAACACCTGAAGGCGAAGTGTGGAGAATCAGACCACAGAGGTTATTATAGGTCTCTACAGAGGAAGCCAGAGCACCTGGAGGGAACCCATGCAAACACAGGGAGAACATGCAAACTCCACACAGACAAGCCACAGGAGGGAATCAAACCCACAGTGGCGGCCGGCCCATAGGAGGCGCTCGGGCGCTGCCCTCCTAGATGTGGAGGGGGAAGTGACGTCAAAGTCATAATATATATATATATATTTAAAAGTATTATCAATGTCAGTTTTACTTAATAGTTTGTGCCTACATGTAATATGAATGATTAAAACAACACTTCCTCCAACTGACTGTCATTCAACAGTGCATTTCCACTGGCAGAAGCAGAGAACGTATCATTCCTCGTCTTGGGCGCCATTCAAAGTGCCCTTGAAGTGCTGCGAAATAACCGATTGTATATAGTTGCTAGGGAAAATTAATAAATATTTGGCAAATCAGCATCGCCAAAATTAATGGCTTTGGGGCACTGGAATATTAGCCCCTTGTGAAGACTGAATATATCGTCAGAGCAGTAAATTGATCAGTCCATGTGAACATCGTGCAGAACGCTGCTGCGTTCATGTATCGCCGGAAATTACAGGACTTTTCAAACCCAGCAGTTGCTTCACAGTGTGAGTATGTATTGTTTATTTCTTCTGAAAGTGTTAATGTTTCATTATCAGGAAAATGAAGAAATGCTGCGGCGCATGGTTTTATTCACATGCAAAATAATCATAAAACAAAAGGATGGTGCATATTCATTTTCCTTCAAACTGTTGATTTGGATTTAGAACTCCAAATCCCAGAATTCATACCGACAGTGGCTGAATGTAGGAACATTATGGCGACGACGTCAACGACAATTGAAGAGCAGCTTTCACCCAATTCTGTGAGATCTTTGCTGAGTTACCCTTTCGCGAGAAGGACGATGGCGGAAAAAAAATCATGTTAAGGAGCTGGGACCCGACAAGTCCGACATAAATCTAACGCAGCCATCCGAGGAAAAAAGTAAATCCTACAACAGGACTTTTAGCAGGAGTTGGTACTAGCGTAAGTCGTGGCTGACAGGCTGTGGGACAGCCAATGCACTTTTTTGTTTCCCAACATCCTTTTTAAAAGTGACAGAAGTGATTTGACGTGGACACAGTCTGAACAGACAGACTTAAAACACCTCTCGGAACGCATAAAGAAACATGAAAGATCAAGAGTTCATATGGAAAACTGCGTTAAGCTAGCTGTGGTTGGAAAGATTAGCATAGCGGCACAGCTAGACGATGGACGCCGCATTGCTGTAAGAAGGCACAATGAGGAGGTAGATCGAAACCGCCACATTTTATCAAAGATCATTGACTGTATTAAATTTTGTGGTGCTTTTGAACTGGCAATGCGGGGACATGATGAAAGTGTTTCTTCAGACAATCCAGGAATTTTCAGAGGTCTAGTCGACTTAATGGCTTCCATTGATCAGGACTTGAGGGAACACCTTAAAAATGCAACCGTTTTTTAAAGGAACTTCCAAGACAGTTCAGAACGAGCTCCTGGACTGTATGCTGGCTGTTCTGACAGAACGGATCATGGATGAAGTAAAGTCAACTGAATTTTTAGCTATCCATGCAGATCAAACTACTGACATTTCCACTCACTGTCAGTTGGTGTTGGTATTGAGATACATTGACAAACGCAAAAATATACAAGAGCGTTTTTTGAGTTCATCAAGCTACCCAACGCCTGTGCCGAAGCAATAGCCAGTGCTTTATTGGAGAGGCTGCAGACCATCCTTCCCGAGGGACAAGAGAAAAAGTTGATAGCCCAGGCCTATGATGGAGCCACGGTAATGAGGGGTGCCACTGGAGGAGTGCAGCGGAAGGTGCAAGACATCTATCCACACGCTCACTACGTTCACTGTTATGCCCAATTAAATTTGATTATGCAACAAGCAACCTCCCATATCCCTCAAATCAGTCATTTCTTTTCTGACTTGGGGGATTTGCTTCTTTTTTTACAAAATCGAGCAAGCGGACTGCTGTGCTTGATGAAGTGGTGGCCCACCGACTTCCAAGTGCATCGTCAACACGTTGGAACTTCAACAGTCTTGCTGTTAACACAGTGTACGAGCACAAGGATGAGCTGGTGAAGTGTTTTCAGACTATCCGGAACACAGAAGCGAAGCATTTGATGGCCCAACAAAGAGGGAAGCTGGCGGCTATGTGAGAATGCTGGAAGACGACACATTCTGTTTTTTTCCTTTCATTGTTTCACAAGATTATGCCTCATGTAGACGTGTTATACAACCATCTGCAGAAGAAGAACATCGATTCTGTATACATCAGCAGGAATCACCCAGGCATTCATCAGTCGCATGCAGACTATCAGGTAAGATAAATCATTAATATGTAGCCTATCCTAAATGTTTATTCTCTCTGCATAAAATATGTGTTGCCTTATGTTATCTTATTCAAACAATGTAAAGTTTAGATTAAATATGATTGCCAGTAATAAGCCTTTGGGTAGGTTAATAGATAAAACTTTATTGTCCGTAAAACGGAAAATCAACTTACATAAACTGCCGAGCCCCAAGATGTGAAAAACACCTCAAACATTCATCATAAAACACTCAGCATAACATAATTTTTTTTAGTGTGTGGTCTGCAACAACATGTTCATTTGGTCTCCCTCTGATTTAAAAGTGTGATGGAGTGTGGCACAAATGAGTTCTTGTATCTCTTCCTCCTGTAATGATGCACTCTAAAGCGCTTCCCAGAAGGAAGAAGCTCATATTCACTGTTCAGAACATGGGCTGAGTCTGTAGAGATTTTATCCGCAAGTTGTAAGGCTTGTTTCCTGCACAGTTCTGTGAATTTGTTCTCTACCAAGTGGCCCACAATTTTGGAGCAGATATTAAGGAGCCTCAGTATCCTGTTCTCCAGCTGCACTGAGAGGCCACAGAACTAATATATCCCTAGTCAGCCAGTTTTCAGAACTTAACATATGGAAACATCTGTATTGGATCAGGGAGGCTGTTCCCAGTCTGGCTGATGATGAGGAGTACAGGGGACCTGTTCAGGAGCCAACCCCAAAGAAAAGGAGAACATTGGAGAAGACACACGACACCATTTGGCACTGGAGGTAGGCACTTGCTGTGTGGTCAGATTTGAATGAGATCATTAAATAAAATGTCATGAGGATATTTGCTGGTCATTTTATGTAGTGGTTCAGACTGAATATGTATATTGGCATATTACGATATGAATAATTACAGTAAGCCATATTGGTTCATTACACAATGTAAGACTATCTCTTCAGAATGCTGATCACGGGGACATGTGAATTCTTACTTTTTTATATATACATACATCATTGCACAGGTATGTGACACCATTATGAGCCATGCCAAGGAGAGGTTTTCTTTCACCAAGCACCTCGTCAGCGCCACTCTGTTGCAAGGAGACTTGTTCCAACAACACAGCAGGAAGTTCCCAGATTCAGCACTGAAAACCACAGTGGAAGCCTACCCTTCACTGGACAAGGCCAAACTTAAAACAGAATTGTCCCTGATCTACGAGAACGAGGAGTTCCAGAGTTGCAGTGGTGCACTGGCTCTCTATCAGGTTTTGATGGAAAACAACCTTCAAGACACATTCACTGAAACTGTAAGTCTTCTGAACATCCTCATCACCACACCAATGACAACATCAGACTCGGAGAGGTGCTTCTCTACTTTAAACAGGATAAAGACTTTCCTTAGAAACATGGCACAAGATCGGCTCAATGCTCTGGCTATGCTCTCCATAGAGAAAAAACTGACACGGGACATTCCTGATTTTAACGCCAGAGTCATTGAGAAATTTGCCCTCACAGAAAGACAGACGAGCAAAGTTCTTATACAAATAAGAACCCTCCACCCCATTCACTCTTTTATTTAATTTACTCTCTCTCTCTCTCACACACACACACACACACACACACACCACACACACACACACACACACACACACACACACACACAACACACACACACACACACACACACACACACACACAGAAACATACATTTTGTCATGTGGTGAGTGAGTCTGAATGTTAAGCTATTTCTTTGTTTTGAAGAGTGGAAAGGATTTTGGAAGGTGCTGTGAACACTGCAGCATGTACATGATTTTGTCAACTGAGGATTTTTTTTTTTATATTTTGAGGTTCTGTTCTGTTTCCGTTCTGTTGTGAAACCCATTGTGCCAGTCATTGTGAAACTGTTGGGCTGAAGATAATGGCAGTACAGTATGGTGTATGCCTACTTTGTGTGTTTGGTGACAAATGGTGAAACTGAGTGTTGTGTTTCATACTGTTCCTTTCCAAAGTACAAATAAGGCCTAATATAGCTGTAAATGGTTAACTGTATCTGTAAACTGCTGATTCTGAGAAGGGAATTAAATTATTATTGTGGAATTGTAGTAATTTTCAGACTTTTAATTTGAATGCATGTACTGGACTAGGCAGGGAAATCTATTGGCACACCAGCCCCACCAACATTTTTTTTCACCAGCCGCCACTGCAAACCCATGACCATCTTGGTGTGAGGACAGGCTGGAGGTTTGGGATGATGACCAGAGTATGCTGTAGGAACAGCACAGCAGCTGAAATGAATGTTTGTTTTTGATCAGACAACACAATAAGATGTGAGATACACTTGACTTTCCCTCAAAGACAAAAACAATAAAACAACTTGTGTTTTAGGAAACACATCACACTGGAGTCTGGCCAGAAGGATTTGCTACTAGAGAAGCTTCTTAACAGGACAGGAGCCCTGTTCTGTCTTTCCTGGAGGGACCCCATGCACTCTGACCCAGATGCAGCTACATTCCATTGGTGCAACTGTGGACACAGATATCTGCTGTCACTAGTGCCCAGAACACTGTAACAGCGACATGGCGGACATGCAGTACAACATATTGGATGAGGGGGTATTTTCAATCTCAATTTGTTTTAATTTATATAGCACCAAATCACAACAAAGTTGCCTCAAGGCACTTCACACAATTAAGGTCTAACCTTACCAAACCCCAGAGCACACACGTGACAGTGGTAAGGAAAAACTCCCTCTGGTGATTTGAGGAAGAAACCTCAAGCAGACCAGACTCAAAGGGGTGACCCTCTGCTTTGGTCATGCTACCAACACCATTTACAAAACAATTCACAAAACAAATATACAGGAAATTCTGCCGGTTGCACAGGGACAGGAGGGTTGCAAAAACAAACACCACACCCATCTCTCGATGGAGGCGCACCTCAAACAGAGGGAAAAAATAGAATCAGGCACTGGGAAGACAACAAGTACAGTATAATTTGTCAACATTAACCCTCTGGGGTCCGAGGGCATTTTTTGGACAGTTCACTCACCTGGCATAAATGATTTATTGTTGTTAACAGCTCTCCCTGCATCCCACAATCAAGTTTTATGTCTCTTTTTTTCAGGACAACCTGTACTTTCAGAATATATATGCTATAGTGGTGTTTTATGTGTAATAAAGGTTTACAATCAGAAATAAGAAAGGAAAAAGTAAAGCAGAAATCATTTTACACACACATTTATTCAAAACACACAGCAAACTATAATGAACAACTGTTTTGACACTTTATAAATGTACTTTGAGGTTGTGTGAAAGATTATACAAGAAAAAAAGGTTCAAACAATAAACACAAATGCACATTTTGAACAATGTCTATGCGTTTTGTTTGTCTTCATCTCAAAGCAATTTCTGTCTGCTATTACACAAAGGTCACATCACAAACTTCTACTTCTAAGTTGACTGTGTTTGTTCTCTCCTGCTCTGAAAGCAGCTTTCACACTTCAACGCTGATATGGTAAACAGTGCTTTACGCCGGAGCGAGATAGCTTGCCACACAGGCTTATCCAATAACATTCACAGGCAAACTAGTGGAGGAATCCTGATACTCACACACTATATTTGAATCTTTGTTTGTGCACTTGAGATTATGTGAGAGGCCCTCCATCTGCTCACTTTCACTGATCGCTGTGTGTAATGGCGCAGGGCGCATTGGAGCTAGCAGCCAACTAGTAACACATCGGGCCAACTAGTAACACATCACTCCTATAAACAATCTTTGGTTTATCATGTGAGGTAAATCTGCCCTACGATTGGATTTTGGAAAACCATGTGACGGTGAACCAATTCCGATTGGACACTCACATTGCGCACATCATCACACAGCTTCTATGAGGTGTAAAAAGATGGTGGATGGCTGGCTCAAACATCCGCAGAGTTAACTTTTCAGCAAAAAAAGTAAGTCTCTATCTCATATCATTAAAAAGTTATTTATAATTTAGTAAAACTTGGTTTCAGCAGTCGTATATGACAGCGTCGGCCCGAGAGGGTTAAGCAACAACAAAAACAGAAGAAATACAAAGGTGATTGCTGGCCACTAGTCCTAATCATCACTAAAAGACCCAGAATTCAGATAAAGTTGAGGCCACAGCCTACACTATTTCTGAATAAAATGAATTTAAAAGAGTAAAAAGCATAGTAACATACTATACCAATATACTAGCCATACGAAAGAGAAAATAAGTGTGTCTTAACTCTGGACTTGAAAGTCTCTACAGAATCTGATTGTTTGATTGACGCAGAGAGATCAATCCACAGAACAGGGGCACGACGATAAAGATCGGTGACCCACAGACTTTTTATTCACCCGATCGAGGGACACAAAGTAGTCCTGCACCTTGAGAATGCAAAGCCCGAGCTGGTATGTAGGGTTTAATTAGGTCAGCTAGGTAGGGAGGTAACTCAGCCACATGGGGTCTGCAGCCAGTACATTCTGAGTGCCAGTCCCAAGCCTGGATAAATGAGGAGGGTTGCATCAGAAAGGGCATTCAGCGTAAAACAAGCCAACCCAACTATGCAGAATAAGAATCGAATTTCCATACCGGATCGGTCGAGGCCAAAGACGACGAAGAAGACAAGGAGAATGTTTCCACCAACAGCGGGACAAGAAGAAAACTAGAAGGGTGGAAATGAGAGTGGGGACTTTGAATGTTGGTAGTATGACTGGGAAAGGGAGAGAGCAGGCTGATATGATGGAGAGGAGAAAGGTAGATATATTGTGTGTGCAAGAGACCAAGTGGAAAGGAAGTGAGAGCAGGAGCATCGGTGGTGGGTACAAGTTGTTGTACCATGGTGTGGACAGGAAGAGAAATGGTGTTGGGGTCATTTTAAAGGAAGAGTATGTTAAAAGTATGTTGGAGGTTAAGCGAGTGTCTGACAGGGTGATGAGTGTGAAGTTGGAAATTGAAGGGATGATGATGAATATCATCAGTGCATATGCCCCACAGGTACAGTAATGTTAAGAATAATAGTAGTGCTATGTGACTAAAAAGATTAATCCAGGTTTTGAGTATATTCTTATTGTTACATGGCAAACAAGGTACCAGTAGATTCAGTAGATTCTCACAAATCCAACAAGACCAAGCATTCATGATATGCACACTCTTAAGGCTATGAAATTGGGCTATTAGTAAAAAAAAAGTAGAAAAGGGGGTGTTCACAATATATAGTAGCATCTGCTGTTGACGCTACAAAATCAAAACTATTATGTTCAAACTTTTTTTTAGCAATCCTGTGAATCACTAAACTAGTATTTAGTTGTATAACCACAGTTTTTCATGATTTTTCACATCTGTGAGGCATTAATTTTGTTGGTTTGGTACCAAGATTGTGTGCTTGGGGTCATTGTCTTGTTGAAACACCCATTTCAAGGGCATGTCCTCTTCAGCATAAGGCAACATGACCTCTTCAAGTATTCTGACATATCCAAACTGATCCATGATACCTGGAATGCGATATATAGGCCCAGCACCATAGTAGGAGAAACATGCCCATATCATGATGCTTGCATCACCATGCTTCACTGTCTTCACTGTGAACTGTGGCTTGAATTCAGAGTTTGGGGGTCGTCTCACAAACTATCTGTGGCCCTTGGACCCAAAAAGAACAATTTTACTCTCATCAGTCCACAAAATATTCCTCTATTTTCTTTAGGCCAGTCGATGTGTTCTTTGGCAAATTGTAACCTCTGCTGCACATGTCTTTTATTTAACAGAGGGACTTTGCGGGGGATTCTAGCAAATAAATTAGCTTCTCACAGGCATCTTCTAACTGTCACAGCACTTACAGGTAACTCCAGACTGTCTTTGATCATCCTGGAGCTGATCAATGGGTGAGCCTTTGCCATTCTGTATTCTTCTGTCCATTTTGATGGTTGTTTTCCTTTGCACGCGTGTTTTTTTTTTTTTTTGTCCATTTTAAAGCATTGGAGATCATTGTAGATGAACAGCCTATAATTTTTTGCACCTGAGTACAAGTTTTCCCCTCTCCAATCAACTTTTTAATCAAACTACGCTGTTCTTTTGAACAATGTCTTGAAAGTCCCATTTTCCTCAGGCTTTCAAAGAGAAAAGCATGTTCAACAGGTGCTGGCTTCATCCTTAAATAGGGGACACCTGATTCACACCTGTTTGTTCCACAACATTGACAAAATCACTAACTGAATGCCACACTGCTATTAATGTGAACACACCCTTTTCTACTTTTTTTACTAATAGCCCAATTTCATAGCCTTAAGAGTGTGCATATCATGAATGCTTGGTCTTTTTGAATTTGTGGAATATACTGAATCAACTGGTACCTTGTTTCCCATGTAACAATAAGAAATATACTCAAAACCTGGATTAATCTTTTTAGTCACATAGCACTACTATTATTCTGAACGCTACTGTAGGTTGTGAGATGAAGGAGAAAGAAGATTTCTGGAGTGTGTTAGATGAAGTGGTGGAGAGTGTGTATTCAAGCATGAAAGAGTGGTGATAGAAGCGGACTTCAATTTGCTTGTTGGTGAAGGGAACAGAGGTGATGAGGAAGTAATGGGTAGATATGGTATCAAGGATAGGAATGGGGAAGGACAGATGGTAGTTGATTTACAAAAAGGATGGAAATGGCTGTGGTGAATACCTACTTTATGAAAAGGGAGGAGCACATGGTAACATATAAGAGTGGAGGAAGGTGCACACAGGTGGACTACATTCTTTATAGGAGATGCAAGTTAAAAGAAATCAGAGACTGTTAGGTGGTGGCAGGATATGCATTTGACTGATGAACTCATCCCGCCTGCTCAAAGGGATGTTAATCAGTGAAATCACCTGCTGGAGTCAGTGGCTGCAAGGAAAACCTACACCCTCTTGGGCCTTTGTGGAATAGTTTGGACACCATTGGCTTAGGCCATTCTAAAAGTTACAATTAGAGATGTACCGAATCCAGATTTTTAAGGTTCTGCTGAATACCAAATCCACTGCTTAAGATTTGGCCGAATCCGAAACTGAATACCGAATCCTACTCCGATCATCATCTAGTACATTATAATGCAGTGAAAACCATTGCACAGTGTATTTCCTTTCCTCAACAGTAAGATAAAACATAGGCAATAACTTCTACCATTAATTTTTTTATTTGAATATAGTCACACTTAGAGAACACCACTGAAATGTTAAGCTTAAAGCCATTCAGTGTACAGGCTTAGTGCTCTGTTCATTACAAAGAACAAAGAAAGAGAGCAAAAAGTGCCATTATTGCTAAAGTAATAAGGCCTGTCATTAACAGTGATCCATTGATAAAGTGCTCTTTGCTGATCAAAAAAGTAAAGAATACAGCAAAACATAACGCATTTACAAATTAAAACATAGCACATTTACAACTCTTGGATACACCTAAACTTTATTTTCAAACAAAAATGTGAGCCTATTGAATGCTGAATCTGTTTTTTTTTTTTTTCTCAGAAAAAAGTACTGGGAATCTTGATAATCATTAATGCCTACAGTCAAGGAACATAGGCTACACTTCAGTTTCAAGCACTTACAACTGTAGGCTTAATTAGGAACATTAAACAAAGTGTGGCACAAAAAAAATCTCGAACATTCTCCTGTAGGCTCTTTTTTTATTAACAACTTCTATAGTTAGCTTTCACAGAAAATGAGCGTTTCGTTCAGAAACACAAGACGCTCGGCATTAATCGGCGACAGCCGGTTGCGAGTGTGAGAATGGATCTCTCCAGCAGTGCTGAAAAGTCTTTCACTGGGTACAGATGTTGGTGGTGGACAGAGATAAACCTTGGCCGTTTTTGACAGCAGTGGAAAGCGCTGCTGATTGCCCTTCCACCACTGAAGAGGATCCTCGGTTAGAGGAATCAGAGGCTCGCTGAAAAAAGCGCTGACCTCCGTTTCAGCGCTCGGTGTGACTGGCTCACACTCGGTGTTGCTGCGGAACAGTTCATCCCAGTTGCTCCAGATCCCTGAACAGTGACGTTTCGTACGGTCTGTCGGCCCCTGTGTCTCAGCCTGTTCAGATGTTGTTGGCCTCATGGACATGTCTTCATCTGTCGGATATGCGGGACACAGCCTCCTGCACAAGTAACTTTGATCGGCACTGGTGTGTGTCACTCAACCAAAATTTGGCTTTATATCTCAGATCCAGACTTGTTGCCACAATGAAGACAGCGTTGCCCTCAAGTCCCTCAAATCTCTCTTGCAGGGACGTCAGCATGCGTGTTTTCATCTGTTTAATTCCACTGCTGTCGGTTTCATTGTGGATGAAGCGCTTCAGAATCATCACAGCTGGCAGGACTGTCGATATGCACATTTTCTGCACTCATTTCTCTTGTCATCTCCTCGAAAGGCCTGAGCACACTGAGCACATTCCATCAGATTCCACCTCTGAGCATGAATATCTTGCATGCTATCCGTCTCTGACACATAGAGGTTTATGGCATGCTTCTGTTCCACCAAGCAATTGCACATTAGATAGGTAGAATTCCATCGCGTAACAACGTCCTGGATTAATTGGTGATTTGGTAGCCCCAACTCCTGCTGAAGAGTGGAGAGCCTTGATTTCGCACTTGAAGAGTGTTTAAAGTGGCCTACAGTTTTCCTGGCCAGTGCGAGCATGTCAGAGACACTTTGTTGGGATAAAAGGCTTTCGTGTATGCACAGCTGGAGCGTGTGTGCAAAGCAGCCAGCACTGGGAATGCCAGCCTCGGACATGGCTTTGGGCATATTCAGCATTGTTCCTCAAGACCCGGTGACACTTGTTGACCGGTATGCCCCATGCTTTGATGATGTCTTGCAGTGAATCTGCGATGTTTAGAGCTGTGTGTCTTCCATTGAATGCTTCGCATCGTAGGATGGCAATTATGCGGTTGAAATTATCATCAATCCAATGTGATGTCACACTGATATAGGACTGAGTAGTGTATTCGCAAGTCCATATGTCACATGTAAATGAAAAGGCCTGCGCTTCCATAACATGCGCTCGGGAAGCCACAGTTTCATACATTTCAGGGATGATTTTTTCAGCAAAGAAACGCCTTGAGGGGAGTCTGTAACGTGGCTCAAGCTGCTGCACTAGCTCGGTGAACCCAGTGTCTTCCACTATACTGTATGGTTGCAAATCAACAGCTATCATTTTACCAATTGCGGCATGGATGGCTTGGGCTCTTGGGTGGTCTGAAGCCCACTGTTTGTTTGGTGTAGGGCTCGTAAAGTTGGTAATGGTGTCTGAGAGTACCACTTTGTATCTGTGACTGTGCGGTTGTGGTACCTGAAGCCTCACTGATGTTAGATTCTGCCTTGCACAACTCGTACTCCGTCGGATGCGTTGAACGGAGATGTTTTAATAGTGGAGATGTTGTGTACTGTTTAGCGTCTTTACCACCACGAGACAACTCTGAACTGCAAAGTGTGCATGTTGCACGACTTGAATCTCCCTCTTTCACTTTAAAGTACTGCCACACAGCACTCTTTTGGCTCACTGCTTCCATTTTTGATGACAACTGCTAGCCTAGCACAGTGGAGGTTATTCTCTTAAGCCTGGTTCACACAACAGGATTTTAAAATTATCTTTAGGTTTCCAAAACCTGAGAGACATAGCTCTAACAGGTTTGGTCGTACAGCATGTGGTGTTCAGCCACATGGTAAGAACAACACCACCACACCTGAACAGATTTCACGCACGGACATTCACAGCTCAGACAGGAAATCTCGCAAAATCTCTCGAGATTAAACGTGACCTCAGAGTAAACAAACGGAGGTACTTTGTGGACTATTTAAAACAGAGGGAAACGATACAAAAAAAAAAGAAAAGGCGTTCTTTAAAGGAATGGAGACAGCGCGACCACCAGACTTTTTGGTAAGTCAGAACAGCTGTTTTTGATTTTATTTTCCGCTCTGCGTCCGTCATCTCCTTTCTGATTGGCTGAATGTCACATTCAGCAGGCTGCGTGCTTGTTTTGGTCGGAGGACACAACACACACTGTGATATCGGGCCAAGAATATCTGATAAGATTGTCGGGGCGTCCTTAAGAAGATCGGGTCCGATATCGGCCTAATTATCCTGCCATTTAAACATTAACAATGTAATCACATTGTGCTTACGCGCGGTAGGATTCGGTTCAGTTGGCGCTCTAGGATTCGGCCGAATCCAAACCACGTCAACAAGGCCAATGTTCGGCCGAATCCGAAATCGAATCTTGGATTCGGTACATCCCTAGTTACAATGTTTTTACAAAGTTTTACAAAGCTGAAGAAACAATAAATAGGAATTTAAAACATTTGCTGCATCAGCTTCAGGTATGGCATGCCTCAATCACTCTACCAGCCCGTTGTCTACAGACACCACTTCTGTGCATTTCCCTCCGCACCTCGAACAGAGGGAAAAAGATCAGAATCAGTCGGCCAGAAAAACCACACCAATGGTATAATTCATCAACATTAAATCAACAGGAAAGCAGAGAATATAATAAGGAGATCGCTGGCAGTAGCCCAATCTAAAAGAGACAAATGCATGAATCATGGTCTCAGCATCAGCCACAGACAGGATGGGACAAATCTTGGCTATATTTTGCAGGTGGAAGAAAGCAGTCCTCATAATATCTCTGATGTGGAGATCAAAGAACAATGTAGGATCAAAGATTACCCAAGGTTCCTAAGTTTTATCGGCATACCCAGTGAGATTCTATCAAAATCGATACATCTAGAAATATATCAGTGATGGCACCCACCTTGATAACAAGGTATAGTGGCTGGATTAAGGCATGCTGGGATATAGTTAACCGAATGTCATCTATTTTCTTCTCAAAGTAATCAATAAACTCTTGGGCTGTAAAAGGAGAGCGACTTACAGGTGGCTGTCCATGAATAAGTGTTGCCACTGTGGCGACCAGGAACTTTGAATTATTCTTGTTTTTGTTGATAAAATCAGACTCGCTTTGTAACCAGTAGTGCATGCTTATAGTCTTGAATAGCACTGTGCCACATGAGGTGGAATGCTAACAGTTTTGAACTATGACATTTTCATTCTAGACTTCTAGTCATATGCTTGAGGCCGCGTTAAGTAATCATTGGACCAAAATGACTGTTTTTTTTGGGGGGGGGGGGGGTAATATTGGTGGAGCAATCATGTCGAGTGTGGTTGTGAGCACTGAGTTTAAGATGTCCACAAGAATGTCTACCGAATGGTCATTTTCCACAAGTGATGCTAAGACAGGGGTGGCCAAGTTCGGTCCTCGAGAGCCACATTCCTGACACTCTTAGCTGTCTCCCTGCTCCAACACACCTGAATCCAATGAAAGGCTCATTAAAAGTCTGCTAACGAGTCTTTCATTGGATTCAGGTGTATTGGAGCAGGGAGACAACTAAGAGTGTCAGGAATGTGGCGCTCGAGGACTGAACTAGGCCACCCCTGTGCTAAGATATCAGGCAGTCTGTCTCCAATTTCAATTGTACTTGAAGAGTTGATGTGTCGGCGCAATGAGTATTGTGATAGCAATACTGCAAAAGAGGGTCAAATCCAGGGTATTTCCATGAATGTGTGTCGAACCCTGAATGCATTGCTTAATCCTAGTATATCCATAATGTTCATAAATTATTTGCAGAGGGGGTCAGAAGACTTATTTAGATGCATTCTGAAGTCACCAACAATCAGAATGTTATCTGCACAGGTTGCCAAATTAGAGATGAACTCACCAAATTCATCTAAGAATTTAGAATATAGGCCTGGAGGCCTTGATTTTTATTCTTTTTTCTTTTTATTCTTTTTACTCTCCTGACCTTGGCTATATGTAGTATCCTGGGCAGAGCAGAGAGTCAGATGTTCAAAGAAATTTTATTTTAGATTTCCAACAGGTAGTAAGATAAACCCAGATTTATAAATTAGAGCAACACCTCCAGCTTGCTTTGTTTCACGGGGGACATGATGAAATGTGTATGCCTGTGGGCAGGCTTCGTTTAAGGGCAGAACAACAGTCGGTTTAAGCCAGGTTTCACATAAACCAATCATATCGAAGTGGTGTTTCATAATTAGATAATTTTTCAACAGTGATTTTGAGGACACTGACCATATGTTAATGAGACCCAGACTAAGGACCTCAGTGGGGTTGGCAATTGGACTGTTGGGATTTGGGGGTGGTTTCAGAGTAGTATAAGATGCCTAAATTCAGGTTTAGGTCTAAGACATTCCACGCGGGTTGTAGGTTGCAGACACAAAATATTTGATGTTGCAGGAACAGCCAGTGTTGTGTCATCACTTTTAATGTCATACAATGTAGTAATGGGTATTAAGTTTGCAAAACGTATCCCTCTATGCTATGCTATGAATCCTCGGTTTAAATCCCAGCCTGACCGGAAAGGGCCCTTGGGCAGGGTCCCTAATCCCTGAGTTGCTCCCGGTGTGTAGTGGGTGCCTTGCATGGCAGCAGCCTGATATCTGGGTGAATGTGAGGCATTGATGTCTAAAGTTCTTTGAGCATCTGACGCAGATGGAAAAGCACTATATAAATGTAGTCTATGTATTCACCATTTGTTTTCCACTGAAAATATGCAATGTTTAGAAGTCCTTGGAACGATTTTGGTCCATTATGTTTTCTTGGTGTTCTCTGGCTTAAATAAAATGATAAAACACTTTGGGACAAATATACACAGTATCAGTCCAAAACTGGAAGCCAAAATAGCAAATATCTCCACAGCCACAGTGAACTTCCCAGGAGAGCTGACATATGCTGGGATAAAGGTGATCCAGACTGCACAGAATATCAACATGCTAAAAGTGATCAATTTGGCCTCATTAAAATTATCAGGTAGTTTACGGGCTAGGACAGCTAACACAAAACAAAAGACGGCCAGAAGTCCAATATAACCAAGCGCAACCCAGAACCCTGCAGCTGAGCCCAATGCACACTCCAGGATTATTCTGTCCTTATATGTTGTCAGGTTTTTAATTGGAAAGGGAGGATTGAGAACTAGCCAAATAGTGCATATCAAAACTTGAATGAAGGTGAAAGAAATTACGGCTATTCTTTGTTGTAGTGGACCAAACCATTTCATGAAATTACTCCCTGGTAGCCTCGCCCTGAATGCCATTAGCACCACAATCGTTTTCCCAAGGACGCAAGAGATACAAAGGACAAATGTAATTCCAAATGTTGTGTGTCGCAGCACACAGGACCACTTAGATGGCACCCCAATGAAAGTTAAAGAACATAAGAAACACAGGACCAGAGAGAAGAGCAACAAGAAGCTCAGCTCAGAGTTGTTGGCCCTGACGATTGCTGTTCTCCGGTGACGGAAGAAAATAGCTGCTGTTATAAAAGCCAGACAGGCACCACCAACTGAGAATGTGGCCAGGATGATTCCCAGGACTTCATCAAAGGAAAGAAACTGGATAGGCTTTGGCAAACAAATGTCTCTCTTTGCACCAGGCCAGAGCTCAGCAGGGCAACGGAAACAATCAGGGGAGTCTGGAAAAAAGCAAAAGTGGTTTTAACAGTATTTCTTTACGTATACCTCATCAATGCCTAAATGGGAAATATTACCTGTGGTATTACTAATCTCCCCCTCAGGACATGGTGTACAGTCATAGCAGCAGACAGGTTTGCCTTTCTGCAGCAGTTTACGAGTTCCTGGAGGACAGCTGTCAGTGCACACTGACACAGGCACCTGGCACAAACATACACAAAGACTCACACAGACAAGACGTCGGTGCCACTCAACTCTGTGTCACCTAACTTCTCTGGTCATAGTGTTAATTATTGTGCTCTTACTTGGTTTCCACCATCCAACCAGGTGATTTTCTTGGTGATACGGAACTCCTGGCCTGCTGGTAGAGATGCATCATACAGCCCTACTGTCACCAGCTCAGTGCTGCCGTTCTTGTTTTTTCTGCCAGTTCACCAGCTCATATACAGCCACTGGATCACCGTTAATGTCAAATGAGACATGATAACCATTTTGAGAAAAATTTACTCGCTTTAGTGACTAAGAAGCTGTGTAGAATAATAAAAAAAAAAATTGTCACTATTAAGACTTGAAAGGTAAAATCCAACCATTTTACTTCACAAGAGCCAAATTTTGCACATGTGCAAAATAGACCTGTGTATACTTTATCTTGGTAAATTTGTCCACTGGGTTGTGGAATTCGTTTTGCTGACACACTGTGTTGTGAATGCCATGTGCTATGGCATAAACAGCTTTATACACCATGTTAGTGATTCGCAGCTGAGACGTATCAGTGTACGGGCTTTGGAGTGTCTGGATATTTTCACTTCCATCACATGCACTCTCATCTTTGGCAGTGCCTACAAATACAAGACAACATGAGGGTGTTTTTAACTTTGACAGCGAGTCTCATTAACAGTTTCATTGTGCAATAATGTAAGGTTTCAGTAAAAAAAGGACTCCACTGTGAGCAACCACCAATAAAACAAGCAACATATATCTCTCACCTTTTCCAAGGTGACATTTGAATGCATCCTCCCAGAATTCAGTAAGCACAGGAGAAACAGCAACTTTAGTGTCAGAGAGATCAAGGAGGAAGTCTCTGAAGCCTGGGATTACAGATCGCTGAATGCCAAATCCAATTGCTCCAACACAGAAATCAAACCTCAACATGTTTGGGTCAGTTACCCATGATTCACTGCCTATCCACTGACGAGGTGGAGAAGGCTGCCGTGTCAACTCCTCCAGCAAGATCCTCATGTCTCCAGAAGACACAAATGCCACAACAACCACAGCTGAAGACCTGGAAATACAGTGTTGTGACATATCACATACTGCATTGCAGTCATGTGTCAGTGCAAACCTAAAACATTGTCACAGGATGGAAATCAACCTTCTATGAAGTGAATATTTTGCAGTGCAGTATGAATGATGTTGACTGTTTACATTATAATCATTATCAATCAGCATAAGATCAATAAAATGAATAACTGGTGTAGTTTGGTGTGTGGAAACTGAATGTTCTGACAAACCTGCGAATAACGTCAGCCACTTGCTTAATCCTGCTCAGTGGGTTCGTCCGATCAAATGATACTGAATATTCTACACAGATTCTCTCTTTTTGTGCTGCATGTAGGAAAGTCGCCATGCCATTATTACCATAATCAGAATCAGAGCGGATGGCACCTATCCATGACCACCCAAAGTGTTTCACCAGTTTTGGCAAGAGCATCAGCCTGGAACTGGTCACTGGGGATTGTCTGAAGAAAGTTGGGTACTGCTGCTTATCAGACAAACATGCACAAGTTGCATAGTGGCTCACCTAAAGAAAAAAAAAAATGTCAAAAGAACTGTCAGAAAATCAAAAGTTGCTGACTTTTCTGAAACCACCCCTCAAAATTACTTGAGGAATGTCAAAGGCCCCAATGACCCGTGACATGCTGATGGATGGCGTGGAACCAGACGTACCAACAACACCCATCATCATACCAGATTGTGAGCATTTGTCGCCTGTGTCAAACATCATGTCGAGGCCATTTGAAAGCTGGAATGCCACTTGGATTGCCACTGGAACTGAAGCACATGAATCATGGATCTGGTATCCGAGCCTGATGCCCGGCAGCAGCTCTGTGCTATTGTTAATCTCCTCAATGGCAAAGACCATTGCTCGTGAGAACCTCAGTTCACGGGGGTTAATGCTGCACACAAACACACATCATTGTAAACCCATAATGAAGAAAGACCGTTGTTAATGACAATAACTGACAGCAACACAATCTGCAATCCATCCTGAACTGATAGACTAAAAGTTTTAACGGTGTTCAGGTTTTCTTCAACTTTCTTTGTGAACACAAATGTAAAATAGATCCATTGTGATTCCATAGAAAATATGAAAATGTTGTAATATTAAAAAAAAAAAAACACCATTACAATACAATTAAGTTCATGTCGAGAAAACTCATAAACCATTTTTGTTCACACACATTATAATATCTTCTTCATACCCCACTCCTGCATGTTACTAACCTCCCTTTGCACTGTACAGGATTAGGTTTGCTGATGTAATTGTGTTTCACAGTGTGCATGTTGATGTGAATGGAGAAAACACCACCAATAACATAGTCACCATCCATTGAGAACGCAGGTTGTCGAGCAGAACCCTGGAGCTTACACCTCATAGATGAAGCCCCAGCATTAACCCAAGCACCAGTTCTTTTCTCTTTTCTTTCGTGTTTCACTTTATAGTATTCATTGAATTTAAAAGTAGACGACAATGCAAATAAATCCACAACAAAGCTCAAACCGTAACAAAACATTAAGAACTCCATCGACTAAGTCTGTGTGTAAAGCAGCTGTCACTGGGCACATTGTGTTTTCACTTCTTTTATCCCTTTTCAGACAGAACTTTGCCTCCTTGAACTTTACGTCACCTGCTTACTCACAATTACCTCATCTTTTTTCAGTGCTCTTCAAATACTTTCATTCTGTTTGTGCATCTGTTGTATAATCTCAAGTGAGTGTATGTGTCCCATGTCTCCTGATGTTTTTCACTATGAACACTGGGTATCTCCCCTGTCTCCTTATTCCCATGTTTTTTTTTTTTTGTTTTTTTTTTATGTTTGCAACAGGTATGAGTTGTGAAAGCTAACTTTTATCTTATTTATTTTTTTATTTCAATTCAGGAGGCCTAAGCTAAGGTTACATGTGTTTGGTATGATGTTCCTTTGAAGGATCATTTGGTACCACTGGAATGACTGTGTCAAACAAAGTTACCTTGGGAGGCTCAGATGAGGAGTACTGCTTGCATTTTGGGGGAATATCAATTACAATATTTCAGTCATGTGGCTGCTTTCTCAAGGCACATTGATGGACACTTTTGAGAGTTTGGGATAGACTGGATGTATACTTGAGGTGGGCGATACCTGGAATTTTGGTATTGATCCGATACCAAGTAAATACAGGCCCAGTGGTGCCGATATCGATACCGATACCAATACTTTTTCATATTTAAGCTTCATAGATCCAAAGGATCCAAAAGACCTAGGACAGAATTCCACCAAATATTGTACGTGACAACGAAATACTTTATTATCACAATCAACATTTTTGTTTTAAAAAATATCACTCAACACAACGTCAAACAAAATCTCCTGAGGTAGAGGGCTGACAACCCACAATACAAGGGTGCACTGCTCCGTGTTGTGTGACACAGCGCAGCGCTGCTCTTACAGAGAGTAGACTTTGATGAATCTGCGTGCAGGAGAGAAAAAAGCTTGCGTATCGATCTTTTTACACGAGGATCGTTCAATATCAATACCAGCATTGGTATCGGTATTATCGATTTTAGGATCGATCCGCCCACCTCTAATGTATACCTGGGTGTTTGTATCGTGGATGTAGCAAATGCACGGCATGAGCGCATGCTGCCAGATGTGACACAATCAAATGTTCCATCACCTTTCTTTTATTATGAAAGAGGTCCATAAATAAGTTGGGTCATTGCCAAAACCTCCAAAAAAATGACGAGTTGGCCCTCAGTTTTTGAACAATTCTGCTGACAAAAAAAGTGAGGTCAAAATACACTCAACAAAAATATAAACGCAACACTTTTGGTTTTGCTCCCATTTTGTATGAGATGAACTCAAAGATCTAAAACTTTTTCCACATACACAATATCACCATTTCCCTCAAATATTGTTCACAACCAGTCTAAATCCTGTGATAGTGAGCACTTCTCCTTTGCTGAGCTAATCCATCCCACCTCACAGGTGTGCCATATCAAGATGCTGATTAGACACCATGATTAGTGCACAGGTGTGCCTTAGACTGTCCACAATAAAAGGCCACTCTGAAAGGTGCAGTTTTGTTTTATTGGGGGGGATACCAGTCAGTATCTGGTGTGACCACCAGTTGCCTCATGCAGTGCAACACATCTCCTTCGCATAGAGTTGATCAGGTTGTCAATTGTGGCCTGTGGAATGTTGACCCACTCCTCTTCAATGGCTGTGCGAAGTTGCTGGATATTGGCAGGAACTTGGTACACGCTGTCGTATACGCCGGTCCAGAGCATCTCAAACATGCTCCAATGGGTGACATGTCCGGTGAGTATGCCGGCCCATGCAAGAACTGGGACATTTTCAGCTTCCAAGAATTGTGTACAGATCCTTGTAACATGGGGCCATGCATTATCCTGCTGCAACATGAGGTGATGTTCTTGGATGTATGGCACAACAATGGGCCTCAGGATCTCGTCACGGTATCTCTGTGCATTCAAAATGCCATCAATAAAATGCACCTGTGTTCTTCATCCATAACAGACGCCTGCCCATACCATAACCCCACCGCCACCATGGGCCACTCGATCCACAACATTGACATCAGAAAAACCGCTCACCCACCACGACGCCACATACGCTGTCTGCCATCTGTCCTGAACAGTGTGAACAGGGATTCATCCATGAAGAGAACACCTCTCCAACGTGCCAAACGCCAGCGAATGTGAGCATTTGCCCACTCAAGTCGGTTACGACGACGAACTGGAGTCAGGTCGAGACCCCAATGAGGACGACAAGCATGCAGATGAGCTTCCCTGAGACGGTTTCTGACAGTTTGTGCAGACATTCTTTGGTTATGCAAAGCAGTTGTTTCAGCACCTGTCCGAGTGGCTGTCTCAGACGATCTTGGAGGTGAACATGCTGGATGTGGAGGTCCTGGGCTGGTGTGGTTACACGTGGTCTGCGGTTGTGAGGCTGGTTGGATGTACTGCCAAATTCTCTGAAACGCCTTTGGAGATGGCTTATGGTAGCGAAATGAACATTCAATACACGAGCAACAGCTCTGGTTGACATTCCTGCTGTCAGCATGCCAACTGCACGCTCCCTCAAATCTTGCGACATCTGTGGCATTGTGCTGTGTGATAAAACTGCACCTTTCAGAGTGGCCTTTTATTGTGGGCAGTCTAAGGCACACCTGTGCACTAATCATGGTGTCTAATCAGCATCTTGGTATGGCACACCTGTGAGGTGGGATGGATTATCTCAGCAAAGGAGAAGTGCTCACTATCACAGATTTAGACTGGTTTGTGAACAATATTTGAGGGAAATGGTGATATTGTGTATGTGGAAAAAGTTTTAGATCTTTGAGTTCATCTCATACAAAATGGGAGCAAAACCAAAAGTGTTGCGTTTATATTTTTGTTGAGTGTATATTGAAACATCTTTTTATCCTTCTTACCATTTTACTGTTTGACCTTACAAAAGAAAATAAATTACAAAATCCAGTTAAGTATATGTTTTTTTTTTTACATATTTACAAATGTGATTTATCTACTGCACAGTAAAAAAAAATTAAAAATAATAATAATAAAGATTTTAAAATCATAATTAGTTTGTAGTTTGTGTCACACATGGAGGATGGTTGAGATCCCAATGCAGAGCAAAGACAGGCTGGCAGAACACAAAATAGTTTTGTCAGAGCCAGGTACAGTGTAAAGGTCATTACACAGGAGACGAGTCAGATTATAGTGACACTGTCCATTAGGGATTGGCAGGAGAATCTCAGCGCAGCAGAGAAAGGTTCAAAAACATGTGAAACAATCACAGGAAACGCATCCGAAACAGCAGGCAAAATCCAAAACGCTCACTGGAAACAAAGTTTGGCAACAAGAAGTCATACATGGGGAATCACAAGAAACAACAAAGAGAAAGATTTCAATAAAACACAACATTCAGATGAAACGTGAGAGGAACACAGGGTATAAATAAACACTAAAGGAAATCACACAATGAAGACAGGTGACAGTAATTACTGATTGACAGCAGCTAGGGAGAGACAGGAAGAAAGTTTACAAAATGCACTATAAGTATAACCACCAAAATAAAACAAGAAGAAACATATGTTTCGTTCCTGTGTTTACTTTATTGTGGTTTTGTTCCTGTGTTTATTGTAGTTAGTTCTTGTTTTATTTTGGTGATTTCATGATTTCCTGGTGTGTGTGTGTGTGTGTGTGTTGGGGGGACGACACACGGCACAAGCCATTTGTGTGTGTGTGTGTGTGGGGGGGGGGGGGGGGGGGCTTGGCACAGTCACACCCATGGCACAGTCACACCCGGGTTTTCACCGGCTTTTTTTTATCTTTGTCATTTCTTGTGATTCCCTGTGTATGGCTACTTGTTAGGAAATTTGTTTCCAGCGAGCATTTTGGATTTTGCCTGCTGTTTAGAACACTTTTCCTGTAATTGTTTCTTAAATGGACTGCATTTATATAGCGCTTTTCCATCTGTATCAGACGCTCAATGCACTTTACAATTATGCCTCACATTCACCCTGATGTCAGGGTGCTGCCATATAAGGCGCTCACTGCACACTGGGAGCAATAGGAGATTAAAGACCTTGCCCAAGGGCCCTTAGTGATTTTCCAGTCAGGATTTCTTAATCTTTATAAGGTCTTCTGGTCTGTGGGACCCGTTTTCCTTTTTTAGTTTAAGTTAAATCAGAAAAAAAAGACATTTTTTAAACTAAGATTCACTGGCCTTGGCTCATATTCTATGAGGAACATTAATCAGAGAACATTTTCAATGACACGCACCCTGTTTACCCCCCTTCACATTTATATTACATACAGGTTCTTTGGGTCTAGTGGACCCGGGGCTAGTGAAAGTGTGGAAATCATACATCCTGTGCACCTTCATTTTTCCTTTCTGCTTTCTGGGTGGGTAGGGGGAAAGAGAAAGAGACAGAGAGAAGCTGATGAAAGGACTCTTGGTGTGAGCACCCACAGTGTTCCCACACAATGTTGCAACCTTGCATGGGACCTGCACCAACATTCCCACACATTTCCCCTGTTTTGCGGGAACCAATCTTGGGGACCTGACACTATAAATAGCACTGTCAGAATGGTTCCATACCACAACTGATCAAGATGGCAAAGGCACACTTTGATGGCACACTTTGACTTTTGACTTTGTTCGGGCTGCCTTACAGTTGACATTGGAAGAGACAGAGGGTTTTGATGGTGATGCAGAGGAAGAAGTACATAGGCAATAAATGCAGTGAAACTCTGCCCCTCATGTGTGGTATAGTCTGGCATGAAAATGGCTGAGTTCAGTGGGGCTAATGTGTTGTTCAGATAGATGTTATGTGTAAAAAGACTTGAGTAGGTGAATTATGATGAAATTCAAATAAATAGACACTATAGTTTTGGAAAACTTACATTGTACATTATTAGTTATTTTCCAGTTTATGCCCGTTTTATGATGCATATCCTTTATTTTGTTAAAAAAATAAATAATAATGAGTGGCATTTCTATTCATAAATGTGAAGTAACAAAGGCAAAGGAACAAATTTAACATATGTGGTGTTTATATTACTTGCAATTGAAATTAAGTAAACATCTGCCGAGTATTTTAACAAAAAAAAAATGTTGATTATGTTGAATTAAAACCACCAAAATGCAATGGGTCCACCAGACCCCAGCAGGACTCCCTGTGTAACAAAAAAACGAAGACCCTATAAGGGTAAGCTGACCCTTTGGGGTTTTGGGGGGAAGAAGAGCTTTCCCAACCCTCACCCCTGTTGGTCCGCTGCTGCACCAAAGGCCTGCAGTGTGTGTGCAGCTGCAGAGGAAGAGTTCGCTGCCTGTTGTTATTGGCTCTGTGCTCTGAAACAGTGAGACAGATTATCTTAACCCTCTGGGGCCGACGCCATCGTATACGACTGGCTGAGACCAAGTTTTACTAAATTTAAAATGAACTTTTAATGATATGAGATAGAACTTACTCTTTTTTTTTTGCTGAAAAGTTAACTCCGTGGATGTTTGAGCCAGCCATCCACCATCTTTGTACTTCTCATAGAAGCTGTGTGATGACGTGCGCAATGTGAGTGTCCAATCGGAATTGGTTCACCGCAGTGCTTAATTTGTAAAGTGGGAGGTCCCGGAGTGCAGAGGATGGGTGGCTCCAGTGCAGAAAAAAAAAAAAGAAGGGCTGGGGGGCGGGAGCTTGCGAACAACGCTGTGCGCCACACCGAAAATAAACTGGGCATGTATTGTAGGCCTAATAACACTAGTCACACCAAATCCGGATAGAGTACAAATTCCTCAGTGGTCCCTCGTTTATTGCGGGAGTTACGTTCTCCGCGTTCACACCAGGTGCGACGCGAGCGACTGCAACCACAGGTTGCCATGGAATCCCCATGGAAGGACGCGTTTTGGCACCAAACCGCGCAGCGCGACACGAGTGAAGCGATTTTGAGCGTTTTGTGCATTTATGGCACGATATTGCGTCGTGTTTTCCTCCTCCCCAAGTTGAAAAATCTGAACTTTTTTGTCTCGTCGCACCGCGATAACCAATCAGGGACTGAAGATGTAGTGACGTGGAGATGTCTGGAGTTTGACTGAAGATGTGCACGTGTCCTGTATCTGGTCGCAGCCTGTGAGCAGGACCTATGTCTCTTTTGTCCTTTATTTCACAATCATGACAGAGTTTTTGGAGCAAGCAGCAGCCCCACAGCAGGGGAAGCGGAGTTTCTTTTTCTTTTTTTTTTTTTTTACGTGCGCACGCGAGGGAATCATCCATGGAGATTATTTTACTTATTAACTACACAGATGTATAATAAAGCAAATGGTGACTGGTTTCTAAAGACAATTATGACAGAGTTTTTTTGGGAAAGCGAGGAGCAGCCCCACAGCAAGAAGCGGAGTTTCTTTTTTTCTTTTTTTCTTTTTTTATGTTTACGTGCACGCGAGAGCGAATTGTCTGTGTGGAGAATATTTTATTAATTAACTACACAGATGTATAATAATACAAATGGTGACTGGTTTCTAAACACAATTATAACAGAGTTTTTTGGGGGAAGAGTGAGCTGCAGCAAGCAGCGGAGTTTCTTTTTTTTATTGTGTACATGTGCGCACGTGAATGGGACAGTTGGTCCTCAAACTGGGTCCTGCAGAGGCGGAAGGACCACTGAAAAGGGAGGGAGGAGGGGCTGCTCCTCAGAGTGTAAGGAGCCAAAGTGGGCCAAAGCGTGAAAGCTGCTTTCAGAGCAGGACAGAACACTCCAAAACACAGTAGAAGTAGAAGTTTGTGATGTGACCTTTGTGTAATAGCAGACAGAAAATGCTTTGAGATGAAGACAAACAAAACGCATAGACCATTTTGTATATATTGTTCAAAATGTGTATTTGTGTTTATTGTTTGAACCTTGTTGTTGTACAGTCTTTCACACAAGAGCCCAAATTACCTTTATAAAGTGTCAAAACAGTTGTTTATTATAGTTTGCTGTGTGTTTTGAATAAATGTGTGTGTAAAATTATTTTTCTGCTTTACTTTTTCCTTTCTTATTTCTGATTGTGTAAACCTTTATTACACTTATAAAACACCACTATAGCATATATATCTGAAATTACAGGTTGTCCTGAAAAAAAGAAACAAAACTTGATCGGGGATGCAGGGAGAGCTGTTAACAGCAATATAAAACATTTATGCCAGGCAAGTGAACTGTCCAAAAAATGCCCTCGGACCCCAGAGGGTTAAGAACATGTATTGCGTATTTAAAGTGAAACAGTGTGTTTGTGTATTAAAAAAACAAAACAAAACAAAACAACAAAAAAAAAACACATTGCTATGTGTTGACCTCCTGGAGTGAAAGGACATGCACTTTTTAAAAGTGAATTAACTGACTAATCAAAAAACACCTTTATTGGATGGATTCTTACCAGATTTGATCAGATCTTTCGTCTATTAATCAACAGGGTGGACAGCAGATTTATCAATGCAGCTTTTGCGGAAAAGCATGTGAGGCTGATTTTCACAGGCTACATTCACAATATGCATGCACTGTTGGGAAAGCTCTGAAACCTGCAATGACACACAGAAAAGAAATACATGATTGGGTACTTTAGAAAGAAAAATTTGACTTGTCCGATTTGGGCAAGGTTATAAAGGATCTGTGCTGTCCAATCACATTTTTTACTTGTCCCGGACAATTGGACAAACGTTAATGTCAAGGGCTGAATTGTTGTAATTGGGGGGGAGGGTGTGCCTGCAACAGTGCCCTCCAGCGGGAGGTGTACCAGGGGTTCTCAGTCTGGTACTCAAGGAGCCTGAACCTGCACATTTTCTTTTCTGGTGTCTGTTCTGTTAGGAGTTGATTGGCTGTGCACCTAAATTAGCAAATCATCTTGGGGCAGAGCAAGAATTAATAGAAAATGTGCCAGTTTAGGTCCTTGAGGACCAGATGAAGACCCCCTGCAGGCCTAGGCGATCGGCTAATTTGGCCTATGCCAAAGCCGGCTCTGTCTTTCCCTCCCCTCTTTCTGGATGGTGGCCTCCTTCACGTTTTCCCTTTGGATTTATGATACTGTGGGAGAGATGAGTGTATTTTTTTAATAATTAGCCATCATATTGTTTTATTGTTTTGTGGGCACTTTTGTTTGCTAAGTACTCATTGCTTTCACAGTTTATACCTGATTTTCAGCAAGCTTGGTATGTTTTTGTGACAATGGTACATGTCAATTGACTTTTACATGAGTGCAGCTAGTGTCGTGGTGACTTTGGACTGGAGTCTTTGGTCACTGGACGTGTCTAAGTATTTAGCTGTCTTCAATTGTTAAAAAAAGATCTTCTTACAGGTGTTCAAAAAAATTATGCATCAAAAGTCAGAGTCCAAGACAACAAAGTCATTATTGTTAGCAATCGAGGAAAGCAACACACAGTGTGCTCAGGTTACATTAGAAGTGCTCTAAATTAACACTAGTCTGTGTCTGTCTTTTATACTGTTTTAGGACTGAGCTTATCTGCCCCAAGACAGCCTCTTAAAACCATTGTCCCAATTTAAGGCCCCTTCACACATAACACCAAGTTGGGTGAATGAGGGTGAAACAGGCTGAAAAAGGCCGAATTGGCGAACCCCAAAAAATTCCAGCCGCTGTCAGGAACGACAGATGGTCAGACAGTCATGTATAGATGTTGTATAATCCCATGATGATGGTTTCGTGCACACTCATGTGCACGCACACGGACACAGTGCAACCACGTGAGAGGTCGACACTTGCATCGCGGTGGCATGTTGATAAGTGATGTTCTTCATAGCATGATACGTGTTCTCCAGCTGTGAGTAGCGATGACATAGCGGTCAGGTGCGACATGATATGACATGCACCCCTGTCTGGAGCAGCAAAGCACTCACATGAATGCGCTCACAGCTCCAGGATGTGGGGCAAAGGAGCTGCCCACACTCGTCTGTCAGTCAGGCTGTCACATAATGGACCGACCGTGTGGAAGTTGCGATCGCGTGTCACGTGAGGCATTGTTTGTATGTTTCACCATGTTATGAGAGCCTGCTGACACGTGCATCACAGTGGAGTGTTGAGAGTTGATGTTCTTCATGGCACAATATGTGTTCTCCAGCTTTGAGTAGCAATGACACAGTGGTCAGGTGCGACATAATGATCACCTTGGTGAACGTGTGTGATTATCTGACGGCTTCAGTGCACCCGCATATGCTGGCATCATCTGATTGCCTCGTGGGCATGCCTGTGCCATGATCTGATGGCTTCTATGCAACTGCATGCACTAGCATCATCTGATTGCCTCAGTGGTCACGCCTGGGCCATAATCATCAACGATCGCGTGTCATGTGATGTGGATGTTTGGTCGGATGGCACACTTGCACTGTGACACACAGTTGGAATAGCTGAGTTTTTATTTTTATCTTTGTTTTGGTGGTGTGGGGATGCTGCTGGCTCGTGATTTCACCTCCAGTGGGACAAGCCGGCTACAGTGTAATGGGTGTTCCACAGCTGTCAGCTGTTCCATTGTGGACATGACAGCCATCCAGATGTGTGTACTCAAAAATTCTTGAAAGGGTAGTTGTAAAACAGCTAACTGATCATCTGCAGAGGAATGGTCTATTTGAAGAGTTTCAGTCAGGTTTTAGAATTCATCATAGTACAGAAACAGCATTAGTGAAGGTTACAAATGATCTTCTTATGGCCTCAGACAGTGGACTCATCTCTGTGCTTGTTCTGTTAGATCTCATTGCTGCTTTTGATACTGTTAACCATAAAATTTTATTACAGAGATTAGAGCATGCCATAGGTATTAAAGGCACTGCGCTGCAGTAGTTTGAATCATATTTATCTAATAGATTACAATTTGTTCATGTAAATGGGGAATCTTCTACACAGACTAAGGTTAATTATGGAGTTCCACAAGGTTCTGTGCTAGGACCAATTTTATTCACTTTATACATGCTTCCCTTAGGCAGTATTATTAGACGGCATTGCTTAAATTTTCATTGTTATGCAGATGATACCCAGCTTTATCTATCCATGAAGCCAGAGGACACACACCAATTAGCTAAACTGCAGGATTGTCTTACAGACATAAAGACATGGATGACCTCTAATTTCCTGCTTTTAAACTCAGATAAAACTGAAGTTATTGTACTTGGCCCCTGATGATTTTCTTTATATGCAAGACTAAATAAAAATAGTGTTTCCAGGCCAACATGACTACTCTTTCAAAGTTTAGGAGTGTTTTGTGGCAAAATTCAGTGAGGACGTCAAACTAACAGAAGTTGCAGCCAAAGTGCAGCCTTTCATGGGAACAGAGAGGAGACAATCTCATATGATAATCTTCAACCTCTGGGACTGGCTGAGTCAAAGTTCGACAGAGATGCATTTGACAGCTAAGAACTTGTAGTTTCAGGAAATGGTTGAATTAAAGGCAAACTATGCAAGTTTTGGTCAGTTTTCTTCTGTTTCCGTATTTATTTATTTGTCACATTCTTCTTTATGAAGCTCCCCCTGCATTTCAAGAGTACAAATATCAAAACTGTCACAAAAACTCACTGCCGGACCCCCTCTCCACTCGCCCCCTATGTTTACAATGGAGCCGGAGAACACAATTTGTGGACTCACGTCTACTGAGGTGGGTAATTGATTTCTTGTCATATAATGCAACCTCCGACCTAGTAGAATGACACCACTACATGTGATAGGGCTTCCATGCTTGACTGCTTTATTAAGCATTTTATCGCCTCTGGTTCCCTGTTTTCTAATCCCGCCCCAACTGTCTCACCAGCCTCAGGTCCAGTGCCCCCTGCTCCAGATGATGGTCATATACCTGCTGGTCAGCCTTTTTGTTTCTCATTGCTCACAGTGGAAGAAGTCCATAGAGCTTTCCTTTCTCTGGATATTACAAAATCTGCTGGCCTAAATGGTTTAGAACCTCAGTTTTTAAAGTTAGCCACTGATTTATTTGCTAAACCTATCCAATGTATTTTCAATCTTACAATCACCAGCAATTGTATGCCTGCAATTTGGAAGGTTGCTCATGTTCTTCCTCTTTTAAAAGGGGGGACCTTACCTGTTTGAATAACTATTAACTATTGACTGCATCTTGTCAAAGGTCCTTGAGAGGTTGATATTTGATTATAATAATTGATCAGTTGAAGGACTTTCTCCAAAAAACAAACAAACAAAAAAAAACAAACAAACAAAAAAACATTCTCTCTGCATATCAATCCGATTTCAGGAAGCAACACAGTACCATCACAGGCTCCATAAAAGTCACAAATGACATAATAGAATCACTGGACAAGAAACAATTTTGTACAGCCCTCTTTTTTGACCTCTCTAAGGCCTTTGACACTGTGGATCATTCCATCTTGAAACGATTGTTGAATATTGGTCTATCAAAACAAGCAGTAGTGTTGGGGAAAGTGTAGTGACACGGACCCACAACAGGGGGCGCAAATGAACGGTCAATAGATGAGCCAAAAGGTAACAATTTAATGTTGTGAATGTGCACAACGAATATACAGACAATCTCAGAATCTGATAGCAGTCAATACACAAAGGTGACGTGTGGGCAGGCTCGAGGATAGAAGACGTCTGTCCTGAGAAGAGCCGGAACCACACAATTTCCGCCGCCACCGAACCTGGTGAATACTGGAGCCGCCAAGTCCCGAATTCCCAGGTGATCACCGTCCCCGACTGTCGGATCTGGTACTGCTGGCGAGGAGCACAAACAGTGAGATGTGGGTGTGTGCACACCCAGTAACAAAAACAGTCAGAAGGTGGAAAGTCACCTCCACCTCTAATCACACACTTGTGCAGCTCCTGTTAACCACTTATCTGGTTGGGGTGTGAAGCGAAGCCGTCGCTGATCACACCAAAACGCCAATCCCACAGATAAGGCAACACCCAGAGGAAAACGGCTGCAAAGAAGTTCAGACTATAAAGTCAGTGTTAAGTTCAGACACAGCAGAGAATATTACCTTCACAGGTAGATGATATCTCAGCAATGAGGTGGAGATGACGTCCGGGTTTTATGCAGTAGTACGATGAAGTGTAGATGGGTGACAGCTGTCATGAGATAATGAGTGACAGCTGTCACCCCCGGCTGTGTCCGTGGCGGCAGCGCCCTCTCGTGCCTGAAGCCCGCACTTCAGGCAGGGCGCCCTCTGGTGGTGGGCCCGCAGTACCTCCTCTTCTGGCGGCCCACACAACAAGTAGGTTGGTTTGCAAACTACCTGTCAGACAGAATGCAGTGTACACACTTCGGTGGTAGTTTCTCCACAATTCTCTCTGCATATCAATCCGATTTCAGGAAGCAACACAGTACCATCACAGGCTCCCTAAAAGTCACAAATGACATAATAGAATCACTGGACAAGAAACAATTTTGTACAGCCCTGTTTTTTGACCTCTCTAAGGCCTTTGACACTGTGGATCATTCCATCTTGAAACGATTGTTGAATATTGGTCTGTCAAAACAAGCAGTAGGTTGGTTTGCGAACTACCTGTCAGACAGAATGCAGTGTACACACTTCGGTGGTAGTTTCTCCATAATGTTAAAAGGGTCCTCTGGTGTGCCCCAAGGGCTCTGTTTTAGGTCCAATTTTGTTTAGCATTTTTGTGGATGTACTTGGCAGGAATGTCCCTGATGCTAAATTCCATTTTTATGCTGACAATACTGTCATTTATTGTTATGGCTCCACCCTTGCCGAGGCCGTTGGCTATTTACAGACCGTCTTTAACCTTGTGGAACGTCAGCTTGTAAATCTGAAACTTGTTGTTAATGTTTCTAAAACCAAATTTATGATTTTTTCAAATGGCAGGAAGACACCTGTGCCCCCTCCCAATGTGTTCTCCCTGCAAGGAAACACAGTTGAGCTAGTGCCTTGCTAAAAGTATCTGGGTGTTCTGATTGATGACAGGCTCTTTTAAGTCTCATATAGAGAATCTGATCAAAAAACTAATGCTAAAACTGAGGTACTTTAACAGTATAGGTTTTATCTTTGCCGCTAGGAAGAATTTAGTAGCTGCCATCTTTCTTCCTTTATTGGATTACACCGACCTCCTTCATATGCATGCCCATGCAAATTGTCTCCAATCTCTGGACTCCATGTATCACGGTGCCCTGAGGTTTGTTACATGTTGCACAACCCTCACTTACCATTGCACCTTATACAGCAGAGTTGAGTGGCCCTCATTGGCTGCACGTCATCTCTCACGCTGGCACATTTTATTTACAAAGCAATCTTAGATCTACTCCCCCAATATCTATGTGGCTACATTTCGAGAACCCAGAGCACTTACTCCTTGCGTTCCAATGATTGCTATGTGCTCAATGTCCCCAAAATTTGTACTGAGTTAGGTAAGCAATCCTTAATGTACTTCACACCTGCTGCTTGGAACTCATGACAGAGAACTTTGAATTTGAGGGAACTAACTTCTCTTGGAAAATTTAAAAACATTATGAGGGATGACCAGATTGTATTTCTCTGTTTTATTGTTGTCTCTGTTCTCCTCCTGAAACATAATGTTTTTAAGCTGCTTTCTTGGCTAGAATTCCCTTGGAAAAGAAATCTTTGTGTCTCAGTGGGATTGACCTGGTTAAATAAAGTTTTAATATTAGTAATAAATAATAATAAAATTTAACACTGTGTACATTTCTGTTGTGTCAGCAAACATAAACCAAAACATTAAGGGGAAAACAACAAGAGTAATTAACCAAGGTAAACATGATTGCTTACTTGTTTATTTTCTGAGCTTAGCCTAACTCAAGGTAACTGAAATTTTTAAGCAATATTATCGTAACGTAAGATCACTTTGCATTATTTTATAATGTTGATGGGGATGGGTTATAGGTTAGGGTGATTGCATTAAGCCTTTGGTTGTTGAACAATTTGAGGTCAGAGTACTTGGTTGACATAAGAATAAACAATTTGCACCTGCACATGTTGCATAATAAATTTTTACTCGATTGACTTCTGGTAATGGAGCTAAATCCTTCTTATTAAGACACCTTGACACTTACACAAATTTGATCCCCACACTAGCACATAATCTGCCGTGCCAATGAGTAAACCCATCATAAGCTTTTGTAACCTGTGCGTGAACTGTGCACAGCTGTGTGCCAGTGTGCAAAGAAAATTTTGAAATGTTCAAATTTTCTGGCACACATTCATTTCATGCCACTTGCGTGAACTAGTCATGAACATTGTGCAACCTATTCGGAAACACTGCGTGTCACTGCATCAATGCATGTCATCTTGGGGCAGAGCCGTGGCAGAAGTGCGGGTCATCAGTCGATGAAGCAGGCTCTGCTAATGCTGGCATGAGCGCATTCAGTTGCCTTTCAAAAACGTTGAAAAGCAGACATCAGGGGACACCAATGGAGAAGCTGAAGTCACCGAGGTCTGCAGTCAGGCATCCGATGATTGTGTCGCTGAGCAAAAATTCTACATGCTTCCGCTGTGTCTTCGTGCACAGCGGAGGAAGAAAAGTGATGACACACCAGAGTTAGCTTAAAAGAGAGGAAGCTAACTCTGAACTTTAACAGATGTACAGCATTTATACAAAATGATAAACAATGAAGTAGGAAATGCTTTGTTTTCATCAGTAAAGGAAGGACAGTGATACTTGGGTGATAGGCTTTGATTGATGCTGTTGATCATTTGTATCTGACCGAAAACAGTAGCTAGCCACCCATGGTTTGTGGGTGACATGAAAGAGACCTTTAATGTCTGGACCTCAAAAGTGGCCAAAAAGCTTTGATCTGTATGGTATGACCAAGTATGGCAGGATACTGCTGCCACAGCAATTAACACCTGAAGGCGAAGTGTGGAGAATCAGACCACAGAGGTTATTATAGGTCTCTACAGAGGAAGCCAGAGCACCTGGAGGGAACCCATGCAAACACAGGGAGAACATGCAAACTCCACACAGACAAGCCACAGGAGGGAATCAAACCCACAGTGGCGGCCGGCCCATAGGAGGCGCTCGGGCGCTGCCCTCCTAGATGTGGAGGGGGAAGTGACGTCAAAGTCATAATATATATATATATATATTTAAAAGTATTATCAATGTCAGTTTTACTTAATAGTTTGTGCCTACATGTAATATGAATGATTAAAACAACACTTCCTCCAACTGACTGTCATTCAACAGTGCATTTCCACTGGCAGAAGCAGAGAACGTATCATTCCTCGTCTTGGGCGCCATTCAAAGTGCCCTTGAAGTGCTGCGAAATAACCGATTGTATATAGTTGCTAGGGAAAATTAATAAATATTTGGCAAATCAGCATCGCCAAAATTAATGGCTTTGGGGCACTGGAATATTAGCCCCTTGTGAAGACTGAATATATCGTCAGAGCAGTAAATTGATCAGTCCATGTGAACATCGTGCAGAACGCTGCTGCGTTCATGTATCGCCGGAAATTACAGGACTTTTCAAACCCAGCAGTTGCTTCACAGTGTGAAGTATGTATTGTTTATTTCTTCTGAAAGTGTTAATGTTTCATTATCAGGAAAATGAAGAAATGCTGCGGCGCATGGTTTTATTCACATGCAAAATAATCATAAAACAAAAGGATGGTGCATATTCATTTTCCTTCAAAACTGTTGATTTGGATTTAGAACTCCAAATCCCAGAATTCATACCGACAGTGGCTGAATGTAGGAACATTATGGCGACGACGTCAACGACAATTGAAGAGCAGCTTTCACCCAATTCTGTGAGATCTTTGCTGAGTTACCCTTTCGCGAGAAGGACGATGGCGGAAAAAAAAATCATGTTAAGGAGCTGGGACCCGACAAGTCCGACATAAATCTAACGCAGCCATCCGAGGAAAAAAGTAAATCCTACAACAGGACTTTTAGCAGGAGTTGGTACTAGCGTAAGTCGTGGCTGACAGGCTGTGGGACAGCCAATGCACTTTTTTGTTTCCCAACATCCTTTTTAAAAGTGACAGAAGTGATTTGACGTGGACACAGTCTGAACAGACAGACTTAAAACACCTCTCGGAACGCATAAAGAAACATGAAAGATCAAGAGTTCATATGGAAAACTGCGTTAAGCTAGCTGTGGTTGGAAAGATTAGCATAGCGGCACAGCTAGACGATGGACGCCGCATTGCTGTAAGAAGGCACAATGAGGAGGTAGATCGAAACCGCCACATTTTATCAAAGATCATTGACTGTATTAAATTTTGTGGTGCTTTTGAACTGGCAATGCGGGGACATGATGAAAGTGTTTCTTCAGACAATCCAGGAATTTTCAGAGGTCTAGTCGACTTAATGGCTTCCATTGATCAGGACTTGAGGGAACACCTTAAAAATGCAACCGTTTTTAAAGGAACTTCCAAGACAGTTCAGAACGAGCTCCTGGACTGTATGCTGGCTGTTCTGACAGAACGGATCATGGATGAAGTAAAGTCAACTGAATTTTTAGCTATCCATGCAGATCAAACTACTGACATTTCCACTCACTGTCAGTTGGTGTTGGTATTGAGATACATTGACAAACGCAAAAATATACAAGAGCGTTTTTTTGAGTTCATCAAGCTACCCAACGCCTGTGCCGAAGCAATAGCCAGTGCTTTATTGGAGAGGCTGCAGACCATCCTTCCCGAGGGACAAGAGAAAAAGTTGATAGCCCAGGCCTATGATGGAGCCACGGTAATGAGGGGTGCCACTGGAGGAGTGCAGCGGAAGGTGCAAGACATCTATCCACACGCTCACTACGTTCACTGTTATGCCCATCAATTAAATTTGATTATGCAACAAGCAACCTCCCATATCCCTCAAATCAGTCATTTCTTTTCTGACTTGGGGGGATTTGCTTCTTTTTTTACAAAATCGAGCAAGCGGACTGCTGTGCTTGATGAAGTGGTGGCCCACCGACTTCCAAGTGCATCGTCAACACGTTGGAACTTCAACAGTCTTGCTGTTAACACAGTGTACGAGCACAAGGATGAGCTGGTGAAGTGTTTTCAGACTATCCGGAACACAGAAGCCGAAGCATTTGATGGCCCAACAAAGAGGGAAGCTGGCGGCTATGTGAGAATGCTGGAAGACGACACATTCTGTTTTTTCCTTTCATTGTTTCACAAGATTATGCCTCATGTAGACGTGTTATACAACCATCTGCAGAAGAAGAACATCGATTCTGTATACATCGCAGGAATCACCCAGGCATTCATCAGTCGCATGCAGACTATCAGGTAAGATAAATCATTAATATGTAGCCTATCCTAAATGTTTATTCTCTCTGCATAAAATATGTGTTGCCTTATGTTATCTTATTCAAACAATGTAAAGTTTAGATTAAATATGATTGCCAGTAATAAGCCTTTGGGTAGGTTAATAGATAAAACTTTATTGTCCGTAAAACGGAAAATCAACTTACATAAACTGCCGAGCCCCAAGATGTGAAAAACACCTCAAACATTCATCATAAAACACTCAGCATAACATAATTTTTTTTAGTGTGTGGTCTGCAACAACATGTTCATTTGGTCTCCCTCTGATTTAAAAGTGTGATGGAGTGTGGCACAAATGAGTTCTTGTATCTCTTCCTCCTGTAATGATGCACTCTAAAGCGCTTCCCAGAAGGAAGAAGCTCATATTCACTGTTCAGAACATGGGCTGAGTCTGTAGAGATTTTATCCGCAAGTTGTAAGGCTTGTTTCCTGCACAGTTCTGTGAATTTGTTCTCTACCAAGTGGCCCACAATTTTGGAGCAGATATTAAGGAGCCTCAGTATCCTGTTCTCCAGCTGCACTGAGAGGCCACAGAACTAATATATCCCTAGTCAGCCAGTTTTCAGAACTTAACATATGGAAACATCTGTATTGGATCAGGGAGGCTGTTCCCAGTCTGGCTGATGATGAGGAGTACAGGGGACCTGTTCAGGAGCCAACCCCAAAGAAAAGGAGAACATTGGAGAAGACACACGACACCATTTGGCACTGGAGGTAGGCACTTGCTGTGTGGTCAGATTTGAATGAGATCATTAAATAAAATGTCATGAGGATATTTGCTGGTCATTTTATGTAGTGGTTCAGACTGAATATGTATATTGGCATATTACGATATGAATAATTACAGTAAGCCATATTGGTTCATTACACAATGTAAGACTATCTCTTCAGAATGCTGATCACGGGACATGTGAATTCTTACTTTTTTATATATACATACATCATTGCACAGGTATGTGACACCATTATGAGCCATGCCAAGGAGAGGTTTTCTTTCACCAAGCACCTCGTCAGCGCCACTCTGTTGCAAGGAGACTTGTTCCAACAACACAGCAGGAAGTTCCCAGATTCAGCACTGAAAACCACAGTGGAAGCCTACCCTTCACTGGACAAGGCCAAACTTAAAACAGAATTGTCCCTGATCTACGAGAACGAGGAGTTCCAGAGTTGCAGTGGTGCACTGGCTCTCTATCAGGTTTTGATGGAAAACAACCTTCAAGACACATTCACTGAAACTGTAAGTCTTCTGAACATCCTCATCACCACACCAATGACAACATCAGACTCGGAGAGGTGCTTCTCTACTTTAAACAGGATAAAGACTTTCCTTAGAAACATGGCACAAGATCGGCTCAATGCTCTGGCTATGCTCTCCATAGAGAAAAAACTGACACGGGACATTCCTGATTTTAACGCCAGAGTCATTGAGAAATTTGCCCTCACAGAAAGACAGACGAGCAAAGTTCTTATACAAATAAGAACCCTCCACCCCATTCACTCTTTTATTTAATTTACTCTCTCTCTCTCTCACACACACACACACACACACACACACACACACACACACACACACACACACACACACACACACACACACACACACACACACACACACACACACACACAGAAACATACATTTTGTCATGTGGTGAGTGAGTCTGAATGTTAAGCTATTTCTTTGTTTTGAAGAGTGGAAAGGATTTTGGAAGGTGCTGTGAACACTGCAGCATGTACATGATTTTGTCAACTGAGGATTTTTTTTTTATATTTTGAGGTTCTGTTCTGTTTCCGTTCTGTTGTGAAACCCATTGTGCCAGTCATTGTGAAACTGTTGGGCTGAAGATAATGGCAGTACAGTATGGTGTATGCCTACTTTGTGTGTTTGGTGACAAATGGTGAAACTGAGTGTTGTGTTTCATACTGTTCCTTTCCAAAGTACAAATAAGGCCTAATATAGCTGTAAATGGTTAACTGTATCTGTAAACTGCTGATTCTGAGAAGGGAATTAAATTATTATTGTGGAATTGTAGTAATTTTCAGACTTTTAATTTGAATGCATGTACTGGACTAGGCAGGGAAATCTATTGGCACACCAGCCCCACCAACATTTTTTTTCACCAGCCGCCACTGCAAACCCATGACCATCTTGGTGTGAGGACAGGCTGGAGGTTTGGGATGATGACCAGAGTATGCTGTAGGAACAGCACAGCAGCTGAAATGAATGTTTGTTTTTGATCAGACAACACAATAAGATGTGAGATACACTTGACTTTCCCTCAAAGACAAAAACAATAAAACAACTTGTGTTTTAGGAAACACATCACACTGGAGTCTGGCCAGAAGGATTTGCTACTAGAGAAGCTTCTTAACAGGACAGGAGCCCTGTTCTGTCTTTCCTGGAGGGACCCATGCACTCTGACCCAGATGCAGCTACATTCCATTGGTGCAACTGTGGACACAGATATCTGCTGTCACTAGTGCCCAGAACACTGTAACAGCGACATGGCGGACATGCAGTACTACATATTGGATGAGGGGGTATTTTCAATCTCAATTTGTTTTAATTTATATAGCACCAAATCACAACAAAGTTGCCTCAAGGCACTTCACACAATTAAGGTCTAACCTTACCAAACCCCAGAGCACACACGTGACAGTGGTAAGGAAAAACTCCCTCTGGTGATTTGAGGAAGAAACCTCAAGCAGACCAGACTCAAAGGGGTGACCCTCTGCTTTGGTCATGCTACCAACACCATTTACAAAACAATTCACAAAACAAATATACAGGAAATTCTGCCGGTGCACAGGACAGGAGGGTTGCAAAAACAAACACCACACCCATCTCTCGATGGAGGCGCACCTCAAACAGAGGGAAAAAATAGAATCAGGCACTGGGAAGACAACAAGTACAGTATAATTTGTCAACATTAACCCTCTGGGGTCCGAGGGCATTTTTTGGACAGTTCACTCACCTGGCATAAATGATTTATTGTTGTTAACAGCTCTCCCTGCATCCCACAATCAAGTTTTATGTCTCTTTTTTTCAGGACAACCTGTACTTTCAGAATATATATGCTATAGTGGTGTTTTATGTGTAATAAAGGTTTACAATCAGAAATAAGAAAGGAAAAAGTAAAGCAGAAATCATTTTACACACACATTTATTCAAAACACACAGCAAACTATAATGAACAACTGTTTTGACACTTTATAAATGTACTTTGAGGTCTTGTGTGAAAGATTATACAAGAAAAAAAGGTTCAAACAATAAACACAAATGCACATTTTGAACAATGTCTATGCGTTTTGTTTGTCTTCATCTCAAAGCAATTTCTGTCTGCTATTACACAAAGGTCACATCACAAACTTCTACTTCTAAGTTGACTGTGTGTTTGTTCTCTCCTGCTCTGAAAGCAGCTTTCACACTTCAACGCTTTTTCACAGTTTGAGGAGAGGCCCCTCGCCCTAGCTACATTGATATGGTAAACACTGCTTTACGCCGGAGTGAGATAGCTTGCCACACAGGCTTATCCAATAACATTCACAGGCAAACTAGTGGAGCAATCCCGATACTCAAACACTATATTTGAATCTTTGTTTGAGCACTTGAGATTATATGAGAGGCCCTCCGTCTGCTAACTTTCACTGATCGCTGTGCGTAATGGCACAGGGCGCATTGGAGCTAGCAGCCAGGGGGCTATTCAAACGGGCCAACTAGTAACACATCACTCCTAAAAACAATCTTTGGTTTATCACGTGAGGTAAATCTGCCCTATGATTGGATTTTGGAAAACCATGTGACGGTGAACCAATTCTGATTGGACACTCACATTGCGCACATCATCACACAGCTTCTATGAGGTGTACAAACATGGTGGATGGCTGGCTCAAACATCCGCGGAGTTAACTTTTCAACAAAAAAGTAAGTATCTCATATCATTAAAAAGTTATTTATAATTTAGTAAAACTTGGTCTCAGCAGTCGTATATGACAGCGTCGGCCCGAGAGGGTTAAGCAACAAGAAAAACAGAAGAAATACAAAGGTGATTGCTGGTCACTAGCCCTAATAGTCACTACAAGACCCAGAATTCAGATAAAGTTGAGGCCACGGCCCACACTATTTCCGAATAAAATGAATTTAAAAGAGTAAAAAGCATAGTAACATACTATACCAATATATTAGCCATACGAAAGGGAAAATAAGTGTGTCTTAAGTCTGGACTTGAAAGTCTCTACAGAATCTGATTGTTTGATTGATGCAGAGAGATCATTCCACAGAACAGGGGCATGACAAGAGAAAGATCGGTGACCCGCAGACTTTTTATTCACCCGAGGGACACAAAGTAGTCCTGCACCTTGAGAACGCAAAGCCTGGGCTGGTATGTAGGGTTTAATTAGGTCAGCTAGGTAGGGAGGTATGGGGTGTGCAGCCAGTACATTCTGAGTGCCGGTCCCAAGCCTGGATAAATGAGGAGGGTTGCGTCACAAAGGGCATCCAGCGTAAAACAAGCCAACCCAACTGTGCAGAATAAGAATCGAATTTCCAAACCGGATCGGTCGAGGCCCGGGTTAACAATGTCCGCCACCAGTGCTGTTGCCTAACAGGGTGCCAGTGGAAACTGGGCTACTGCTGGGTGAAGACGACGAAGAAGACGAGGAGAACATTTCCACCAACAGCTGGACAAGAAGAAAACTAGAAGGGTGGAAATGAGAGTGGAGACTTTGAATGTTGGTAGTATGACTGGTAAAGGGAGAGAGCTGGCTGATATGATGGAGAGGAGAAAGGTAGACATATTGTGTGTGCAAGAGACCAAATGGAAGGGAAGTGAGAGCAGGAGCATCGGCGGTGTGTACAAGTTGTTGTACCATGGTGTGGACAGGAAGAGAAATGGTGTTGGGGTCATTTTAAAGGAAGAGTGTGTTAAAAGTATGTTGGAGGTTAAGCGAGTGTCTGACAGGGTGATGAGTGTGAAGTTGGAAATTGTATGGGTGCTGATGAATATCATCAGTGCATATGCCCCACAGGTACAGTAGTGTTCAGAATAATAGTAGTGCTATGTGACTAAAAAGATTAATCCAGGTTTTGAGTATATTTCTTATTGTTACATGGGAAACAAGGTACCAGTAGATTCAGTAGATTCTCACAAATCCAACAAGACCAAGCACTCATGATATGCACACTCTTAAGGCTACGAAATTGAGCTATTATTAAAAAAAAAGTAGAAAAGGGGGTGTTCACAATAATAGTAGCATTTGCTGTTGACGCTACAAACTCAAAACTATTATGTTCAAACTGCGTTTTTTTGCAATCCTGTGAATCATTAAACTAGTATTTAGTTGTATAACCACAGTTTTTCATGATTTTTCACATCTGCTAGGCATTAATTTTGTTGGTTTGGAACCAAGATTTTGCCCATTTACTAGTGTGCTTGGGGTCATTGTCTTGTTAAAACACCCATTTCAAGGGCATGTTCTCTTCAGCATAAGGCAACATGACCTCTTCAAGTATTCTGACATATCCAAACTGATCCATGATACCTGGAATGCGATATATAGGCCCAACACCATAGTAGGAGAAACATGTCCATATCATGATGCTTGCATTAATCAATCAATCAATTTTTTTTATATAGCGCCAAATCACAACAAACAGTTGCCCCAAGGCGCTTTATATTGTAAGGCAAGGCCATACAATAATTATGTAAAACCCCAACGGTCAAAACGACCCCCTGTGAGCAAGCACTTGGCTACAGTGGGAAGGAAAAACTCCCTTTTAACAGGAAGAAACCTCCAGCAGAACCAGGCTCAGGGAGGGGCAGTCTTCTGCTGGGACTGGTTGGGGCTGAGGGAGAGAACCAGGAAAAAGACATGCTGTGGAGGGGAGCAGAGATCGATCACTAATGATTAAATGCAGAGTGGTGCATACAGAGCAAAAAGAAAAAGAAACAGTGCATCATGGGAACCCCCCAGCAGTCTACGTCTATAGCAGCATAACTAAGGGATGGTTCAGGGTCACCTGATCCAGCCCTAACTATAAGCTTTAGCAAAAAGGAAAGTTTTAAGCCTAATCTTAAAAGTAGAGAGGGTGTCTGTCTCCCTGATCTGAATTGGGAGCTGGTTCCACAGGAGAGGAGCCTGAAAGCTGAAGGCTCTGCCTCCCATTCTACTCTTACAAACCCTAGGAACTACAAGTAAGCCTGCAGTCTGAGAGCGAAGCGCTCTATTGGGGTAATATGGTACTACGAGGTCCCTAAGATAAGATGGGACCTGATTATTCAAAACCTTATAAGTAAGAAGAAGAATTTTAAATTCTATTCTAGAATTAACAGGAAGCCAATGAAGAGAGGCCAATATGGGTGAGATATGCTCTCTCCTTCTAGTCCCCGTCAGTACTCTAGCTGCAGCATTTTGAATTAACTGAAGGCTTTTTAGGGAACTTTTAGGACAACCTGATAATAATGAATTACAATAGTCCAGCCTAGAGGAAATAAATGCATGAATTAGTTTTTCAGCATCACTCTGAGACAAGACCTTTCTGATTTTAGAGATATTGCGTAAATGCAAAAAAGCAGTCCTACATATTTGTTTAATATGCACTTTGAATGACATATCCTGATCAAAAATGACTCCAAGATTTCTCACAGTATTACTAGAGGTCAGGGTAATACCATCCAGAGTAAGGATCTGGTTAGACACCATGTTTCTAAGATTTGTGGGGCCAAGTACAATAACTTCAGTTTTATCTGAGTTTAAAAGCAGGAAATTAGAGGTCATCCATGTCTTTATGTCTGTAAGACAATCCTGCAGTTTAGCTAATTGGTGTGTGTCCTCTGGCTTCATGGATAGATAAAGCTGGGTATCATCTGCGTAACAATGAAAATTTAAGCAATACCGTCTAATAATACTGCCTAAGGGAAGCATGTATAAAGTGAATAAAATTGGTCCTAGCACAGAACCTTGTGGAACTCCATAATTAACTTTAGTCTGTGAAGAAGATTCCCCATTTACATGAACAAATTGTAATCTATTAGACAAATATGATTCAAACCACCGCAGCGCAGTGCCTTTAATACCTATGGCATGCTCTAATCTCTGTAATAAAATTTTATGGTCAACAGTATCAAAAGCAGCACTGAGATCTAACAGAACAAGCACAGAGATGAGTCCACTGTCCGAGGCCATAAGAAGATCATTTGTAACCTTCACTAATGCTGTTTCTGTACTATGATGAATTCTAAAACCTGACTGAAACTCTTCAAATAGACCATTCCTCTGCAGATGATCAGTTAGCTGTTTTACAACTACCCTTTCAAGAATTTTTGAGAGAAAAGGAAGGTTGGAGATTGGCCTATAATTAGCTAAGATAGCTGGGTCAAGTGATGGCTTTTTAAGTAATGGTTTAATTACTGCCACCTTAAAAGCCTGTGGTACATAGCCAACTAACAAAGATAGATTGATCATATTTAAGATCGAAGCATTAAATAATGGTAGGGCTTCCTTGAGCAGCCTGGTAGGAATGGGGTCTAATAAACATGTTGATGGTTTGGATGAAGTAACTAATGAGAATAACTCAGACAGAACAATCGGAGAGAAAGAGTCTAACCAAATACCGGCATCACTGAAAGCAGCCAAAGATAACGATACGTCTTTGGGATGGTTATGAGTAATTTTTTCTCTAATAGTTAAAATTTTGTTAGCAAAGAAAGTCATGAAGTCATTACTAGTTAAAGTTAATGGAATACTCAGCTCAATAGAGCTCTGACTCTTTGTCAGCCTGGCTACAGTGCTGAAAAGAAACCTGGGGTTGTTCTTATTTTCTTCAATTAGTGATGAGTAGAAAGATGTCCTAGCTTTACGAAGGGCTTTTTTATAGAGCAACAGACTCTTTTTCCAGGCTAAGTGAAGATCTTCTAAATTAGTGAGACGCCATTTCCTCTCCAACTTACGGGTTATCTGCTTTAAGCTACGAGTTTGTGAGTTATACCACGGAGTCAGACACTTCTGATTTAAAGCTCTCTTTTTCAGAGGAGCTACAGCATCCAAAGTTGTCTTCAATGAGGATGTAAAACTATTGACGAGATACTCTATCTCCCTTACAGAGTTTAGGTAGCTACTCTGCACTGTGTTGGTATATGGCATTAGAGAACATAAAGAAGGAATCATATCCTTAAACCTAGTTACAGCGCTTTCTGAAAGACTTCTAGTGTAATGAAACTTATTCCCCACTGCTGGGTAGTCCATCATAGTAAATGTAAATGTTATTAAGAAATGATCAGACAGAAGGGAGTTATCAGGGAATACTGTTAAGTCTTCTATTTCCATACCATAAGTCAGAACAAGATCTAAGATATGATTAAAGTGGTGGGTGGACTCATTTACTTTTTGAGCAAAGCCAATAGAGTCTAATAATAGATTAAATGCAGTGTTGAGGCTGTCATTCTCAGCATCTGTGTGGATGTTAAAATCGCCCACTATAATTATCTTATCTGAGCTAAGCACTAAGTCAGACAAAAGGTCTGAAAATTCACAGAGAAACTCACAGTAACGACCAGGTGGACGATAGATAATAACAAATAAAACTGGTTTTTGGGACTTCCAATTTGGATGGACAAGACTAAGAGACAAGCTTTCAAATGAATTAAAGCTCTGTCTGGGTTTTGGATTAATTAATAAGCTGGAATGGAAGATTGCTGCTAATCCTCCACCCCGGCCCGTGCTACGAGCATTCTGACAGTTAGTGTGACTCGGGGGTGTTGACTCATTTAAACTAACATATTCATCCTGCTGTAACCAGGTTTCTGTTAGGCAGAATAAATCAATATGTTGATCAATTATTATATCATTTACCAACAGGGACTTAGAAGAGAGAGACCTAATGTTTAATAGACCACATTTAACTGTTTTAGTCTGTGGTGCAGTTGAAGGTGCTATATTATTTTTTCTTTTTGAATTTTTATGCTTAAATAGATTTTTGCTGGTTATTGGTAGTCTGGGAGCAGGCACCGTCTCTACGGGGATGGGGTAATGAGGGGATGGCAGGGGGAGAGAAGCTGCAGAGAGGTGTGTAAGACTACAACTCTGCTTCCTGGTCCCAACCCTGGATAGTCACGGTTTGGAGGATTTAAGAAAATTGGCCAGATTTCTAGAAATGAGAGCTGCTCCATCCAAAGTGGGATGGCTGCCGTCTCTCCTAACAAGACCAGGTTTTCCCCAGAAGCTTTGCCAATTATCTATGAAGCCCACCTCATTTTTTGGACACCACTCAGACAGCCAGCAATTCAAGGAGAACATGCGGCTAAACATGTCACTCCCGGTCTGATTGGGGAGGGGCCCAGAGAAAACTACAGAGTCCGACATTGTTTTTGCAAAGTTACACACCGATTCAATGTTAATTTTAGTGACCTCCGATTGGCGTAACCGGGTGTCATTACTGCCGACGTGAATTACAATCTTACCAAATTTACGCTTAGCCTTAGCCAGCAGTTTCAAATTTCCTTCAATGTCGCCTGCTCTGGCCCCCGGAAGACAATTGACTATGGTTGCTGGTGTCGCTAACTTCACATTTCTCAAAACAGAGTCGCCAATAACCAGAGTTTGATCCTCGGCGGGTGTGTCGTCGAGTGGGGAAAAAACGGTTAAAGATGTGAACGGGTTGGCGGTGTACACGGGGCTTCTGTTTAGGGCTACGCTTCCTCCTCACAGTCACCCAGTCGGCCTGCTTTCCCGGCTGCTCGGGATCTGCCAGGGGGGAACTAACGGCGGCTAAGCTACCTTGGTCCGCACCGACTACAGGGGCCTTGCTAGCTGTAGAATTTTCCACGGTGCGGAGCCGAGTCTCCAATTCGCCCAGCCTGGCCTCCAAAGCTACGAATAAGCTACACTTATTACAAGTACCATTACTGCTAAAGGAGGCCGAGGAATAACTAAACATTTCACACCCAGAGCAGAAAAGTGCGGGAGAGACAGGAGAAGCCGCCATGCTAAATCGGCTAAGAGCTAGTAGCTACGCTAAGCTAGCGGATTCCTAAAAACACGCAAAGCGAATAATGTGTAAATAATTTAGAGGTGATTCAGCAGAAGGAGTGCTTTAGTTAAGGCACGTAAAGATTACACTGGGAAACAAATCGTAATCTAGATAACTAGATCAATCTAACTGCGCAGATCAAACAGCTAACAGATACAGAAAAACACCGCTGTGCTCCGGAACAAGAAGTGATACAATACCGCAGTGAGAGCCGACCACCAGTAGAGTCAAGTAAAAAAGTAAAAAAAAAAAAAAATAAAAAATAAAAAGGTAAAAAAGTAAAAAAGTCTTGAAAAAGACTATTAGTTCAAAGTCCAAAGCAGCAGGTAGCAGTCTCTGTGTAAACAGTCCCAACAGAGAGCCAAAATAGAGCCAATATATACACAGTCTAAGATAAAGACGTGCTTCACTGTCTTCACTGTGAACTGTGGCTTGAATTCAGAGTTTGGGGATTGTCTCACAAACTGTCTGTGGCCCTTGGACCAGAAAAGAACAATTTTACTCTCATCAGTCCACAAAATATTCCTCCATTTCTCTTTAGGCCAGTTGATGTGTTCTTTGGCAAATTGTAACCTCTTCTGCACGTCTTTTATTTAACAGAGGGACTTTGCGGGGGATTCCTGCAAATAAATTAGCTTCAGACAGGCATCTTCTAACTGTCACAGGTGCTGGCTTCATCCTTAAATAGGGGACACCTGATTCACACCTGTTTGTTCCACAAAATTGACGAACTCACTGACTGAATGCCACACTACTATTATTGTGAACACCCCCTTTTCTACTTTTTTTTTACTAATAGCCCAATTTCATAGCCTTAAGAGTGTGCATATCATGAATGCTTGGTCTTGTTGGATTTGTGAGAATATACTGAGTCAACTGGTACCTTGTTTCCCATGTAACAATAAGAAATATACTCAAAACCTGTCTAATCTTTTTAGTCACATAGCACTACTATTATTCTGAACGCTACTGTAGGTTGTGAGATGAAGGAGAAAGAAGATTTCTGGAGTGTGTTAGATGAAGTGATGGAGAGTGTGCCCAAGCATGAAAGAGTGGTGATAGAAGCGGACTTCAATTTGCTTGTTGGTGAAGGGAACAGAGGTGATGAAGAAGTAATGGGTAGATATGATATCAAGGATAGGAATGGGGAAGGACAGATGGTAGTTGATTTTGCAAAAAGGATGGAAATGGCTGTGCTGAATACCTACTTTAAGAAAAGGGAGGAGCACATGGTAACATATAAGAGAGGAGGAAGGTGCACACAGGTGGACTACATTCTTTATAGGAGATGCAAGCTAAAAGAAATCAGAGACTGTAAGATGGTGGCAGGATATGCATTTCACTGATGAACTCATCCCACCTGCTCAAAGGGCTGTTAATCAGTGAAATCACCTGCTGGAGTCAGTGGCTGCAAGGAAAACCTACACCCATCTTGGGCCTTTGTGGAATAGTTTGGACACCATTGGCTTAGGCCATTCTAAAAGTTACAATGTTTTTACAAAGTTTTACAAAGCTGAAGAAACAGTAAACAGGAATTTAAAACATTTGCTGCATCAGCTTCAGGTATGGCATGCCTCAGTCACTCCACCAGCCCGTTGTCTACAGACACCACTTCTGTGCATTTCCCTCCGCACCTCGAACTGATAGAAAAAGAGCAGAATCAGTCGGCCAGAAAAACCACACCAATGGTATAATTCATCAACATTAAATCAACAGGAAATCAGAGAATATACTAAGGAGATCGCTGGCCGCTAGCCCTAAGTTTCACTAACACAGCCAAAATTTCAAAAAATGCTGAGGCCTAGACCTGTTCCATTACTAATACAATTAATTTAAAAGGATAGAAAGCATAGTTCAATAGCTGTTATGTGTCGGACGCAGCCCGGAGAACCGACCAGCGTTTGAAGGACCCAGTATAAAATAAGCAGAGCACGGTACAAAGGATAACAGAGTTTAATGAACATAACAGTGCTGTGAAAAAATACAAACAAATAAGTGCGCGGTCTGGCGTGGCGGATTTGCGGTGTGCTCCCAGCAGCACAAAACGGTCCGGAGCCAGAACCAGTTCGGACCCAAGGACCCCGCCGACACCCCCCAGGTGGCCGCGACAAACCGAGTCTGTGAAAGAAGGAATCCTTATGTGAGTCCACACTCAACACACAGAGAGACCACTCAAAGGTGTACAAACAGCAAACACTTCCTGGCTTAATTGCAAATCAGCTTCCCAACCTGCAGGCATAGAACACCCTGTTCACAAAACTCCACTGCAGTGGAAGCTGATTTAAACGACCAACATACAGCTCAATATAATAAAGGTGTGAGGGACACCACATTTACTGACTGTATAAATGTTAGTCACAAAATCTAACGTACCTCAGGAAGTGTGCTGACGAGCGTGAGACCTCACCCCCTCCTCTTTCACAGACCATGCATCAAACCTGGACGTTCTCTGCATCCACTGATGATGAGATGGCTCTTGAGACGACGATCTCACCCGTCTGGTCACAAGGGCGAGTCTCTGGCAAATACACACTGTGTACTCCAGTCTTAAATGCCACCATGTTCCAATCCATGTAGATGCACCACAGCTGTGAGTCCTGACGAGCCGCAGGTGATCAGCCTCAGGTGATCAGGGTGAGGTCCTGATAAACTCAGCTACACAGCCACTCAGTCCCAAATGCAAGCCACCTGGAAGGAAAAACAAAAGACAGAAACAAAAAGGCAGCCAGGCCCCCCCAGCCATACAACAGTACCCCACCCTCACGGGAAGCCTCCCGGCGACCACACAAACCTGGCCCAGGAGAAACACCCCCCTCCAGGGACCATGGCTGGAAACCGTATCCGCATTCATCTTCATACAGAATCTTCATCTAACAGAACGGTAGATGTCTTCTCCTCTGGCTGCATCTTTGCCCTTGTTTCTATCAGTCAATTAGCACAGGTGTGGCCAGGAGTTCTTGAACCTGTGCGGTCAGCCTTTGTCCAACCATGTTCACAGTCTGATTAGTCATAAAACAAAAAAGACAAACACAAACAACCAAAACACCCCCCCCCTCCCCAGGGGACCGTCCCATCAAACCCTGGGAAGAGGAGAAAAGAAAAACACAACCCAAACTTAAGCTTACAAATAAAAATGCTAACACCCCCCCCCCCCTCCCCAGAGGACCGTTCCATCAAACCCCAGGAAGGGGAGAAAAGAAAAACCCAAACTTAAGCTAGCAAATAAAAACACTAACACCCCCCCCCCCCTAACGACATGTAGGGACCAACACCCCCCAGAGGACATCCTGCCAGCTCCAGGAGTAATAACCACAGCCGAGGTCCCTCTGGGATCCAATGTCACCCACGGGGACTCCCAGCACCTCCCAGAGGACCATTCCATCAACCCCAGGAGACGCCTCCCCTCATGACCAACGGACCCAGCCCCGGCCGTCTATGGCTAGATGGACCCACAGCCCTTTCCCCCCCAGAGGACACCACAGTCACACCCTGAGGGCGGAAACTGGGGGGAAAAACAAAAGGAGAAAAAAAAAACATACAAACAAAACAACACCAACCCCACCCCCTTGGCGCAGTGGAAACTGGAAGCACATCCAGTGTCACCAACCGTGACTATACCCCAGAAGGCAACCGGGAGGAGTGGAACAGCGGTTATGGCAGACGGCACAAAACGGCGCCACTCCTCCGACTTCCAAACCAGCCACCAGCTGCGGGTATATCCCACTGCCCCAAACCTCAGCCACGCTGATGGCAGACGGGTCAAAGGCGCGCTGAAGCCGGAGGTGGAACAGGGAATCAACAAACAAAACACCCCCCCCCCCCCGGTGCAGAGGTTACCTGGGAAACGCCCAGCATAACCAAACTGCACCACTCCAGCAACGCCGACACTACGGCTCACACGGCTGGAGCCAGAGGAGAAGAGAGGGAACAAAAAGAAAATACCCCAAACCCCCCCCTCCCCTCCCGGGTGCAGAGGTTACCTGGGAAACGCCCAGCATATCCAAACTGCACCACTCCAGCAACGCCGACTCTACGGCTCACCCGGCTGGAGTCAGAGGAGAAGAGAGGGCATAACAAAAAACAAAACAAAAAAAAAAGAAAAAAGAAAAAACAACCCAATTACCCCCCCATGACCCCCCAGGGGACCGTCCCATCAAACCCTGGGAGGTGAAACTGAAAGAAATAAAAAGAAAGACTAACAGACTAACATAAAGTTGCTTGGGTCCTTTTTTTGCTCCAGACAGAACTGCAGGGTCACGACCCCAGACACTAAATAGTGTACAAATAAAAACCCCACACAAAATGAACACACACAAAACTAATAAGTGATTTATACCGTCAAGCTCAAACAAATGGAACACACCTGTTCCAACTTAAGAGCTTGACGGTAATGTGACTCAGTCACCAAAAGAGGGAGCCAAAGTGCTAAAAATGAAAAACCCCCTTTGGTAACTGAGAAAACAAACTCATGCTGCCTTTCTGTGCGCAGCTCTGTGTAACACACAACCAAAAATGTGATTTAACTAAATAACACCGGAGCTGACACAACAGACGCAGTAGTTATCTTCATCCGGGGAAACGGGGCTACAACTGTCACACGGGAAGCACAGCGACCCGTGCCACAGAGCTCCGCCGTGCGCGTGCACCCATTACAGACACACTCTTGCAGCTCCCGTTTAAACCTCTTATCCGGTCGGAGCGTGACGCGAAGCCGTCGCCAGTCACACTCCACCACGACCCTCGGATAAGGCACACACAGGAACACGGCTGCATGAGCGCTCAAATCAGTATTCAGTAATGGGTTCTCCAACGCGCACCATCCGGGCGGAGAGCACCCGCAACTGATCCAGATAACTACTGAACGTCTGCTGCCGCCTTCCCGGCGCATTACCGTCTCTGCTACTGCTGGGTCCGTGATGTTTGGCCAGAGACTACTGTTATGTGTCGGACGCAGCCCGGAGAACCGACCAGCATTTGAAGGACCCAGTATAAAATAAGCAGAGCACGGTATAAAGGATAACAGAGTTTAATGAACATAACAGTGCTGTGAAAAAATACAAACAAATAAGTGCGCGGTCTGGCGTGGCGGATTTGTGGTGTGCTCCCAGCAGCACAAAACGGTCCGGAGCCAGAACCAGTTCGGACCCAAGGACCCCGCCGACACCCCCCAGGTGGCCGCGACAAACCGAGTCTGTGAAAGAAGGAATCCTTATGTGAGTCCACACTCAACACACAGAGAGACCACTCAAAGGTGTACAAACAGCAAACAGTTCCTGGCTTAATTGCAAATCAGCTTCCCACCCTGCAGGCATAGAACACCCTGTTCACAAAACTCCACTGCAGTGGAAGCTGATTTAAATGACCAACATACAGCTCAATATAATAAAGGTGTGAGGGACACCACATTTACTGACTGTATAAATGTTAGTCACAAAATCTAACGTACCTCAGGAAGTGTGCTGACGAGCGTGAGACCTCACCCCCTCCTCTTTCACAGACCATGCATCAAACCTGGACGTTCTCTGCATCCACTGATGATGAGATGGCTCTTGAGACGACGATCTCACCCGTCTGGTCACAAGGGCGAGTCTCTGGCAAATACACACTGTGTACTCCAGTCTTAAATGCCACCATGTTCCAATCCATGTAGATGCACCACAGCTGTGAGTCCTGACGAGCCGCAGGTGATCAGCCTCAGGTGATCAGGGTGAGGTCCTGATAAACTCAGCTACACAGCCACTCAGTCCCAAATGCAAGCCACCTGGAAGGAAAAACAAAAGACAGAAACAAAAAGGCAGCCAGGCCCCCCCAGCCACACAACAATAGCCATACAATATGGAAAAATAAATCCATCTTAAGTCTGGACTTGAATGTCTCTACAGAATAAGACTGTTATATCTCCACAGGGAGATCATTGCACAAAACATGTGCATGGTAAGAGAAGGCTCTGTGGCCCGTAGACTTTTTATTCACCCTTTGGACACAAAGTAGTCCTGCACCCTGAGAATGCAGAACCCAGGCTGGTATGTAGGGTTTAATTAGGTTAGCTAATTAGAGAGGTGCCAGTCTGTAAACAATTTCATAGGTTAGTGGCAGTAGAGATGCCAAAATGGGTGTAATGTGGTCAAACTTTCTGTTTCCTGTCAAGAGTCTGGCAGCAGAATTTTAAACCAATTAGAGACCCCAAATGCTGGACTGCCGTAAACCAGAAAATAGAACATTTGTCAGGAGAGCAGTAGTCCAATCTAAAAGAGACAAATGGATGAATCATGGTCTCAGCATCAGCCACAGACAGGATGGGACAAATCTTGGCTATATTTTGCAGGTGGAAGAAAGCAGTCCTCATAATATCTCCGATGTGGAGATCAAAGAACAATGTAGGATCAAAGATTACCCCAAGGTTCCTAAGTTTTATCGGCATACCCAGTGAGATTCTATCAAATTCGGTACATCTAGAAATATATCAGTGATGGCACCCACCTTGATAACAAGGTATAGTGGCTGGATTAAGGCATGCTGGGATATAGTTAACCGAATGTCATCTATTTTCTTCTCAAAGTAATCAATAAACTCTTGGGCTGTAAAAGGAGAGCGACTTACAGGTGGCTGTCCATGAATAAGTGTTGCCACTGTGGCGACCAGGAACTTTGTATTATTCTTGTTTTTGTTGATCAAATCAGACTCACTTTGTAACCAGTAGTGCATGCTTATAGTCTTGAATAGCACTGTGCCACATGAGGTGGAATGCTAACAGTTTTGAACTATGACATTTTCATTCTAGACTTCTAGTCATATGCTTGAGGCTGCGTTAAGTAATCATTGGACCAAAATGACTGTTTTTTTTTTTTTTTTTGGGAGGGGGGGTTAATATTGGTGGAGCAATCATGTCGAGTGTGGTTGTGAGCACTGAGTTTAAGATGTCTACAAGACCGAATTTACCGAATGGTAATTTTCCACAAGTGATGCTAAGATATCAGGCAGTCTGGCTCCAATTTCAATTGTACTTGAAGAGTTGATGTGTCGGCGCAATGAGTATTGTGACAGCAATACTGCAAAAGAGGGTCAAATCCAGGGTATTTCCATGAATGTGTGTCGAACCCTGAATGCATTGCTGGAATCCTAGTATATCCATAATGTTCATAAATTATTTGCAGAGGGGGTCAGAAGACTTATTTATATGCATTTTGAAGTTACCAACAATCAGAATGTTATCTGCACAGGTTGCCAAATTAGAGATGAACTCACCAAATTCATCTAAGAATGTAGAATATAGGCCTGGAGGCCTATATAATGTGACAAAATAGCATGATTGATTTTTATTCTCCTGACCTTGGCTATATGTAGTATCCTGGGCAGAGCGGAGAGTCAGATGTTCAAAGAAATTTTACTTTAGATCTCCAACAGGTAGTAAGATGAACCCAGATTTATAAATTAGAGCAACACCTCCACCTTGCTTTGTTTCACGGGGGACATGATGAAATGTGTACGCCTGTGGGCAGGCTTCGTTTAAGGGCAGAACATCAGTCGATTTAAGCCAGGTTTCACATAAACCAATCATATGGAAGTAGTGTTTCATAATTAGATAATTTTTCAACAGTGATTTTGAGGACACTGACCATATGTTAATGAGACCCAGACTAAGGACCTCAGTGGGGTTGGCAATTGGACTGTTGGGATTTGGGGGTGGTTTCAGAGTATTATAAGACACCTAAATTCAGGTTTGGTCTAAGACATTCCACACAGGTTGTAGGTTGCAGACACAAGATATTTGATGTTGCAGGAACAGCCAGTGTTGCGTCATCACTTTTAATGTCATACAATGTAGTAATGGGTATTAAGTTTGCAAAACATATCCTTCTATGCTCTTTATGGACTCATCTGCAGAAACAGGCCAGAGTCTCAACTTGACAAATTTCCCTACCTGCGCCATTGCCTACTGTAGCGTCAATGTTACCCTTCCTGTTGAGCTATATCTATGTTTGCAAATAAGATGGCAGTAGGGGAGGTGATGGTCTAGTGGTTAAGCGATGGATTTAAGACCAGAGAATCCTCAGTTCAAATCCCAGCCTGACCGGAAAATCACTAAGGGCCCTTGGGCAGGGTCCCTAATCCCTGAGTTGCTCCCGGTGTGTAGAGGGTGCCTTGCATGCCAGCAGCCTGATATCTGGGTGAATGTGAGGCATTGATGTCTAAAGTTCTTTGAGCATCTGACGCAGATGGAAAAGCACTATATAAATGCAGTCCATGTATTCACCATTTGTTTTCCACTGAAAAATATGCAATGTTTAGAAGTCCTTGGAACGATTTTGGTCCATTATGTTTTTCTTGGTGTTCTTCTCTGGCTTAAATAAAATGATAAAACACTTTGGGGCAAATATACACAGTACCAGTCCAAAACTGGAAGCCAAAATAGCAAATATCTCCACAGCCACAGTGAACTTCCCAGGAGAGCTGACATATGCTGGGATAAAGGTGATCCAGACTGCACAGAATATCAACATGCTAAAAGTGATCAATTTGGCCTCATTAAAATTATCAGGTAGTTTACGGGCTAGGACAGCCAACACAAAGCAAAAGACGGCCAGAAGTCCAATATAACCAAGCACAACCCAGAACCCTGCAGCTGAGCCCAATGCACACTCCAGGATTATTTTGTCCTTATATGTTGTCAGGTTTTTAATTGGGAAGGGAGGATTGAGAACTAACCAAATAGTGCATATCAAAACTTGAATGAAGGTGAAAGAAATTACGGCTATTCTTTGTTGTAGTGGACCAAACCATTTCATTAAATTACTCCCTGGTAGCCTCGCCCTGAATGCCATTAGCACCACAATCGTTTTCCCAAGGACGCAAGAGATACAAAGGACAAACGTAATTCCAAATGTTGTGTGTCGCAGCACACAGGACCACTTAGATGGCACCCCAATGAAAGTTAAAGAACATAAGAAACACAGGACCAGAGAGAAGAGCAACAAGAAGCTCAGCTCAGAGTTGTTGGCCCTGACGATCGCTGTTCTCCGGTGACGGAAGAAAATAGCTGCTGTTATAAAAGCCAGACAGGCACCACCAACTGAGAATGTGGCCAGGATGATTCCCAGGACATCATCAAAGGAAAGAAACTGGACAGGCTTTGGCAAACAAATGTCTCTCTTTGCACCAGGCCAGAGCTCAGCAGGGCAACGGAAACAATCAGGGGAGTCTGGAAAAAAAGCAAAAGTGGTTTTAACAGTATTTCTTTACGTATACCTCATCAATGCCTAAATGGTAAATATTACCTGTGGTATTACTAATCTCCCCCTCAGGACATGGTGTACAGTCATAGCAGCAGAAAGGTTTGCCTTTCTGCAGCAGTTTACGAGTTCCTGGAGGACAGCTGTCAGTGCACACTGACACAGGCACCTGGCACAAACATACACAAAGACTCACACAGACAAGACGTCGGTGCCACGCAACTCTGTGTCACCTAACTTCTCTGCTCATAGTGTTAATTATTGTGCTCTTACTTGGTTTCCACCATCCAGCCAGGTGATTTTCTTGGTGATACGGAACTCCTGGCCTGCTGGTAGAGATGCATCATACAGCCCTACTGTCACCAGCTCAGTGCTGCCGTTCTTGTTTTTCTGCCAGTTCACCAGCTCATATACAGCCACTGGATCACCGTTAATGTCAAATGAGACATGATAACCATTTTGAGAAAAATTTACTCGCTTTAGATGACTAAGAAGCTGTGTAGAATAATAAAAAAAAAATGTCACTATTAAGACTTGAAAGGTAAAATCCAACCATTTTACTTCACAAGAGCCAAATTTTGCACATGTGCAAAATAGACCTGTGTATACTTTATCTTGGTAAATTTGTCACACTGGGTTGTGGAATTCGTTTGCTGACACACTGTGTTGTGAATGCCATGTGCTATGGCATAAACAGCTTTATACACCATGTTAGTGATTCGCAGCTGAGACGTATCAGTGTACGGGCTTTGGAGTGTCTGGATATTTTGACTTCCATCACATGCACTCTCATCTTTGGCAGTGCCTACAAATACAAGACAACATGAGGGTGTTTTTAACTTTGACAGCGGGTATCATTAACAGTTTCATTGTGCAATAATGTAAGGTTTCAGCAAAAACAGGACTCCACTGTGAGCAACCACCAATAAAACAAGCAACATATATCTCTCACCTTTTCCAAGGTGACATTTGAATGCATCCTCCCAGAATTCAGTAAGCACAGGAGAAACAGCAACTTTAGTGTCAGAGAGATCAAGGAGGAAGTCTCTGAAGCCTGGGATTACAGATCGCTGAATGCCAAATCCAATTGCTCCAACACAGAAATCAAACCTCAGCATGTTTGGGTCAGTTATCCATGATTCACTGCCTATCCACTGATGAGGTGGAGAAGGCTGCCGTGCCAACTCCTCCAGCAAGATCCTTATGTCTCCAGAAGATACAAATGCCACAACAACCACAGCTGAAGACCTGGAAATACAGTGCAAACCTAAAACATTGTCACGGGATGGAAATCAGTATTCTATGAAGTGAATATTTTACAGTGCAATATGAATGATGTTGACTGTTTTTGGAAATATCACGCATTATAATCATTATCAATCAGCATAAGATCAATAAAATGAATAAACTGGTGTAGTTTGGTGTGTGGAAACTGAATGTCCTGACAAACCTGCGGATAACATCAGCCACTTGCTTAATCCTGCTCAGTGGGTTCGTCCGATCAAATGATTCTGAATATTCTACACAGATTCTCTCTTTTTGTGCTGCATGCAGGAACAATGCCATGCCATTATTACCATAATCAGAATCAGAGCGGATGGCACCTATCCACGACCACCCAAAGTGTTTCACCAGTTTGGCAAGAGCATCAGCCTGGAACTGGTCACTGGGGATTGTTCTGAAGAAAGTTGGGTACTGCTGCTTATCAGACAAACATGCACAAGTTGCATAGTGGCTCACCTAAAGACAAAAAAAGAAAAAGAAAAAAATCTCAAAAGAACTGTCAAAAAATCAACACATGCTGTCTTTTCTGAAACCACCCCACAAACTTACTTGCGGAATGTCAAAGGCCCCGATGACCTGTGACATGCTGATGGATGGCGTGGAACCAGACTCACCAACAACACCCATCATCATACCAGATTGTGAGCATTTGTCGCCTGTGTCAAACATCATGTCCAGGCCATTTGAAAGCTGGAATGCCACTTGGATTGCCACTGGAACTGAAGCACATGAATCATGGATCTGGTATCCGAGCCTGATGCCCGGCAGCAGCTCTGTGCTATTGTTAATCTCCTCAATGGCAAAGACCATTGCTCGTGAGAACCTCAGTTCACGGGAGTCAATGCTGCACACAGACACAAATCATTACAAAACCATAATGAAGAAAGACAGTTGTTAATGACAATAACTGACAGCAACACAATCTGCAATCCATCCTGAACTGATAGATTGAAAGTGTAATCAAAGGGTTTATATAGTTTGATGGTGTTCAGGTTTTCTTCAACTTTGTGAACACAACTGCAAAATACATCAACTGTAATCTCATTGGAAATACTAAAATGTTATAATATTTATAAAAAAAAACTGTCAAAGTTGATTTTGGTTTGACTGGAACAATAAAACTAAGTTCACATCGATGCAAATACGCTTATACGAGTAAATACGTATAATCAAATACGAGTACTCATAAACCATTTTTGTTCACACACATTATAATATCTTCTTCACACCCCACTCCTGCATGTTACTAACCTCCCTTTGCACTGTACAGGATTAGGTTTGCTGATGTAATTGTGTTTCACAGTGTGCATGTTGAAATGAATGGAGAAAACACCACCAATAACATAGTCACCATCCATTGAGAACGCAGGTTGTCGAGCAGAACCCTGGAGCTTACACCTCATAGATGAGGCCCCAGCATTAACCCAAGCACCAGTTCTTTTCTCTTTTCTTTCGTGTTTCACTTTATAGTATTCATTGAATTTAAATGTAGACGACAATGCAAATAAATCCACAACAAAGCTCAAACCATAACAAAACATTAAGAACTCCATCGACTAAGTCTGTGTGTAAAGCAGCTGTCACTGGGCACATTGTGTTTTCACTTCTTTTATCCCTTTTCAGACAGAACCTTGCCTTCTTGAACTTTACGTCATCAGCTTACTGTCACAATTACCTCATCTTTGTTCAGTGCCCTCCATATTCTTTCATTCTGTTGGTGCATCTGTTGTATAATCTCCAGTGTGTGTATGTGTCCCATGTCTCCTGATGTTTTTCACTATGAACACTGGGTATCTCCCCTGTCACCTCATACCCATGTTTTTAATGGTTGTAGTAGGTATGAATTGTGAATCTTTATTTTATTTATTTCAGTTCAGGAGTTTTAAGCTATTTTTCAGTAATTTACCAAATATATATTTTTTGTACAAAGTCATTTAAACAGCAAACATATAGTACAGCCTATGATTACTCAATCACTTATTAGAGTGGAAACATCCTTCCTTTACCAGCAGTTTACCCAACCCAGTCTTACGTTTTTTTTTTCCCTGCTCCCGTCACAAATGATTCAAATTTTGACTTTTTTTTTTAACTCACTATTACTAACCCTACTCCTACCCCCAACCCTAAACTTAACCATAACCTAATCCTACTGCTTCTCCCCACCCTAACCATAACCACCCTGACTCCCCCACTTCCCAGCATGCCTTAATCCAGGACCCAAGGCCATTCTGCTTTATGGTGGATGTAGCAAATGCACAGCACGAGTGTATGCTGCCAGATGTATCCTGATAAAATTTTCTACCACCTTTCTTTTATTGTGAAAAGGGTCTGTAAATAAGTTGGATCATTGCAAAACCCTCCAAAAAAAGTTGATTTGGCCCTTCATGTTTGAAAAATCCTGCTCACATAAACGGAGGTGAAACTATATTGAAGCTTCTTTTTGTACTTCTTACCAGTTTGAGCTTACAAAAGAAAATAAATCACAATATCCAGGTAAGTGTATATATATATATATATATATATATATATATATATATATATATATATATATATATATATATATATATATATATATATATATATTTTTACATATTTATAAATGTAAATATATCTACTGCACAGTAAAATTTCAATTTTAAATTTATTTTTCAATTTATTTTTATTTATATAGTGCCAAATCACAACAGAGTTGCCTCAAAGCGCTTCACACAGGCAAGGTCTAACCTTACCAACCCCCAGAGCAACAATGGTAAGGAAAAACTCCCTCTGAGGAAGAAACCTCAAGCAGACCAGACTCAGAGGTGTGCTTGGGCCATGCTACAAACATAATTTACAGAACAATTCTTGGACAAATATACAAGAAATGCTATTGGCGCACAGGACAGGAGGATCGCCAACACGAATACAACTCCCATCTCTGGATGGAGCTGCACCTTAAACAGAGAGAAAAAACAGAATCAGGCATCAGAAAGACAAAAAATACTGTATAATTTGCCAGCATTAAACAACAAGAAAAACAGAGAAATACTAAGGTGATCGCCGGCCACTAGCCCTAAGCTTCACTAAAAGACCCAGAATTTAGGTAAAGTTGAGGCCACAGCCCGCTCCAATTACTAATAAATGAATTAAAAGAGTAAAAAGCGTAAAACAAAACTGTACCAGTATGCTAGCCATATGAAAGGGAAAATAAGTGCGTCTTAAGTATGTACTTGAAATTCTCCACAGAATCTGTTTTATTGACGCAGGGAGATAATTCCACAGAACAGGGGCATGATAAGAGAAAGCTCTGTGACCCGCAGACTTCTTATTCACCTTAGGGACACAAAGCAGTCCTGCACCCTGAGAATGTAAAGCCCGGGCCGGTGTGTAAGGTTTAATTAGGTCAGCTAGGTAGGGAGGTGCCAGTCCATGAATAATTTTATAGGTTAATAGCAGAACCTTAAAATCTGATCTCACTGGGACAGGAAGCCAGTGAAGGGGTGCCAAAATGGGTGTAATGTGGTCGAACTTTCTGCTTTGTGTCAAAAGTCTGGCTGCAGCATTTTGAACCAACTGGAGACCCCTAATGTTAGACTGAGGTAAACCAGAAAATAGAACATTGCAGTAGTCCAATCTAGAAGAGATAAATGCATGGATCAGGGTCTCAGCATCAGCCATAGACAGGATGGGACGAATCTTCGCTATATTTCGCAGGTGGAAGAAAGCAGTCCTAGTAATATTTCTAATGTGGAGGCCAAAGGACAACAAAGGATCACTTGTCAGTGTGATGTATGACAGACGAGCCGAGGCTGAGCGCTAACTGGTCAAATTGATGCCGATGTCTCACTGGACCAAGAAAATAAATGTAAAGATTTTAATTATTAGAATGTTTTGGAAAAATGTTACCTGGGAATATGTTCTTAGAATGTTATCAGACAACGTAATCAAAAGAGAACTATAGACAAATGAAACCAAAACATTTGGTGTTACTTGGGTGAATTAGACATCAGTATAAGTTATGAGAAGTCCAGTAGGTGCAGAACATTACAATCAATTAAAAAAAAATCTGTATCATTAAAACATCCTGCACCATCACCTGTGTAGTTTTCACACCTGTATATAGGGGCAAACCATGATGTCAAATATGATACAGGAGTATTGCATTGTGCTCTCCATGGATAGCTAGAGTTTTCTGGAACAACAAAAGGCATTTTGTGGCCAAAATGGGTGCTCGAATTCACTTCAGATTTATGAAGTACTCATGACTCAAGCCTCCAAAACCAGAAGCATGGAAAAACAGGACACTCACATCTGCATACCTCCACCAAAGTTCAGCAGTCCTCTGTTCAGGAATCTAGAAACATTCTAGTTATATTTTATATTTGTTATTTTTGCCTCCTTGTTAAACTGTTGTGTTGAATTTCAATAGATATTTTAATAAACAATGTGAATATGTGACATTGATGTTACATTCTTGAGACAAATTGATTTTTTTTTTTTTTTTTTTTTTTTTTTTTTTATGAAATCTGCTCTGCTTAGGGTAGTGTCCCACTCGTGTACAACTGTTGGAGAGGAGCTGGAGAGACACAATTGTACGAAAACATGCGAAAAGGTGATAACTTCTTCATGTGGAATCTCACAGGAAAGAAGTCCAGCAATCCATGTGATCAAAGAGGTGCCGGTTGCCATCGTCACACACACATGGCACGTGATGTCCTCCTGTGAGCCAAACTCCTCCTTGGCTGAATCCCACTACTGTGCACATGGATACGATGAAAAAAGTCTGGAGATATGCCTCTGGGTGGATTGTTTGTGTTCTGTTTATCCTCAGTTGCTCCTGATTTGTCATTGAAGTCTGAACCCCAATTGCCTACCTGCTCCAGGTGAGTGTGTCAAGGATGAGTGTGGAGTTCAGGCAATTCACTAATATATAAATGGTATTTTAATAATGGTCAGAAATGAATACATTATATTACAGAAATTATTACTGCACTCTAAAAAAAATAACTGCTCTCTCAACAAGAAAAAGTGAAGTAACAATTTGCATAGTTTTTTTTAAGTTATTTCAACTTAAAAGTTATTTCAACTTAACAAGAGAAGTCTTGTGGCATTAACTCAGTTGAAAGTTGAAATAACTAAGTTGGGATAACTTTTTTGCAAATTGTTCCATCAGTTTTTCTTTTTGAGACTGCAGGTCCTTTTTTAGAGTGTGGGGAGTTTCTCTGATTTCATATTCAAGTTGATTAGAAATTGTTTTGACATAAATTGAAAATATCGCCATGCCAATTATATAAACTACACATTTGTTTTTATTCTAACACTGTGTAAGATGGATGAACACTGATGATTTTTCAGTTGCTTTTGATGAGAGATATATGTGTGACAGGAAAACTGACAAACTGATGAATTATATATTTTGTATCAGTCTTAATATTCTAGGATTCAGACAGGCTCAGACCATGGCTTTTGCTATTGATGAGATCAACAGAAATCCAAACCTACTTCCTAATGTGACTCTGGGATACAATCTTTATGATAACTGCCGCAAACTAGGAATTGGATAAAGTTCAAATTCATTGAAACCTGTGTGGTAACCCCTCCAGTGTTGGGAATTGTGGGTGATTCTTCCTCTACACGTACTATTGCCATCTCATCTTTCTTAAGTTTGTACAGAGTGCCAATGGTAAGTTTTCTCATCAGCATCAAATAATCATTTTACTGTTCATGCTTTCAGCCTTTGTAGGTTACACTATTTATCCTGTGCAGGTGAGTTACTTTTCAACTTGTTCCTGTTTGAGTGACCGAAAAAAGTTTCCATCCTTCTTCCGGACTATCCAAAGTGATGCTTTCCAAGTTAACAGACAGTATGCCATGCTGAAGCAGTGAGACAAATCTCAATGTGAAAATAATGGATACATTAAACTAAAATAAAATGCACATACAGTACACTTTTACAGCAGGTTTGCTCTTGACAGGACACTGAGGTCTGCACACTAATCTATAAATTATCTGTGTAATTAGGTATGTGCTATAATAAAGATTTTAAAACACTTTGGCTGGACCTGGGTTGGCCTGTTGGTCAGTGATGATGACTATGGACTCCATGCTGCCCGATCTTTCCAGTCTGACTTGACTGAGTCTGGTGAAGGTTGTCTGGCTTATGTGGAAGTTTTGTCTTCAAATGAGTTTGCTGAGTTTAAAAGGATTGTGGAAGTAAGTGTGGGCCCAGTAGTAATTGTCATGTATGAATTTACATGTGATGCATTTTAAAACACCACCCACATCACAATTTTTGTTATTTAGTCATTAACAGGTTTTGGCAAAGAAGATATAAGATATTTCATTTTTGTATTTTGGCTCTTGTATTTTGGCTCACAAATAAGTAATTTAATATGTAATTTTAGACAGGAGATACATGGGGACCCACGCAGGCAGGTGGAGGCAGCTTGGGGGGCTTTGCAGGCCCTAATTGATAAGTGCGCTCTGATGAGAATAGTGCGGTCACGTATGTGTTTCTTGTATTTCAGGTGGGAAACATAAATTAAGTTCATATTTCTTTTGTAAAATGTACAATTTCATGTATAAAAAGCGTCCTCAGTTGTACAAAACTAATTGATAAGTGCGCTCTGATGAGAATAGTGCGGTCACAGATGTGTTTCTTGTATTTCAGTGCATACGCATTAAAAGACAAACACCTAAACTCTCTCAAGCCCCATTTATCCGACCACAAGTGCTACATATTTTGGGGGCCCGTCCGGGATGGATAAAAACTTTTGAGAGTGTTTTCTATCGACGAAACAGCGGAGAACTTTCCCGACGGTCATGCGCATCAGCGAGGGAGGCGCGGCACCGCGACGCAAAGCAAGATGAGCCTGGAGGAGTACGCAGAGCACGTGTCACAGCAGCTCTGGACGCTGACACTGGAAGAGCTCAAAGACGTGTGCGCATGCGCCAAAGTTGATCCTGCCAAAGCAACGACAAGACAGCAAGTGATCAAAGCAGTTACAGAGGCAATGGACAACGTGATTGATATTGAGGATAATGAAGTGGCAGAAGGTTTTGTGAAAAGATTGTTGGACCTAACTAAAAATAGCCCAGTTCAAATAAATACATCAGAAAAGGAAAGCCCACATGAAGCTATATCTGCAACCAATCAAGCACATGAATCTCACAGGCTGAGTGACAGAATAAGCAATATTTCTCTGAGAAATGATCCCTCTGTATACTCGAACACCAGTGTGCCCAGAAGTAAGCTTCAAGAAATCACAATAAGGAGAGAATTCAAAATAAGTGGCCAGATTGGAGAAAGAGGACAAAAAGATAAATTCTCATTTACAAATCTAATCCACCAGATGGAAAGAGGTTTAGTCAAAGGGCACAGTGAAGATGAAGTGGTGGAAGCTGTAGTTAAGGCCATCAGCCCAGGTTTGAGTTTACGGGACGTGCTTGAAGTTAAGAGTGACCTTACATTACCACAGTTAAAGACAATATTGAAGGGACACTTTAAAAAGGACAGTTCAATGGATTTATATCATAAGTTGATGAACGTTACACAAGACACCCGTGAATCTCCCCAAAACGTCCTTTTTAGGGCAATAGAACTCAAAGAGAGACTTCTCCTAGCTTCCAAAGAATCAGGCTCAGGTGATCAGTACAGCCCAGAGGTGATTCAAAGAAAGTTTTTGAGGTCATTCAGCACAGGTCTCATAAGTGATCACATCAAGTTTCAGTTAAAGCCCTATCTGGATGATCTTACAGTTACAGATGAGATTCTCATTGATAAACTGAATGAAGCAGCTAGTGTAGAGTCAGAGCGCCAGTCTAAACAGCGCAAAAATGCTGTCAACAGAGCTCCCAAAGTAAATGAGCTTCACACAGAGACACAAGCAGAGTTGACTCACAGTAAGACAGTTTCAGAAATGAGAGTAGGAGTACAGGACCAAGCTGAAGTTGTCAGACCAAAGACACGCAAAACTCCAATACCTCCTAGCTCTCAGAGAGGCAAGCAGAATTATTTGAAACAGTAGAGAGGAAATGGCAGACATTAAGAAAAATCTGCAGGGCTATCACCAGCGGGTCACACCAAGTTTCAAGCACCCTCAATGTAAAGCATGTGCCGCTTGTGAGGAAAGTGGACAGGCAAATCAATGTGAACACTGTTTCAAGTGCGGATTAACCGGACACTTTTCAAGGGGGTGCAGAGGAACTTGGGGTGCAACGGATAAGCCAGGAACAGTTAATGTCAAACCCCACAAGGTGACGCCATCACCCATGTCATCAAAGAAGTCACCTGAGACTGAAAGTAAAATGCAAGAACTGCTACTGGAGAGAATTAAACAGCTTGAAGCACAGCTTGAGAACAGCAACAGGACACATCAAGGTTCTACTTACACCAATCCAATGTCCTCGCATCACCATGCCAAGCTGCGCGCTCTCATAGGCAAGGAATGTCTGGTGGACTGCTGTTTTGAGGGAGTGCCTACAAAAGCACTCTGGGACACTGGTTCACAGGTAACCATAGTCAATGAGAGCTGGCGTAGTACCTACCTCCCACACTTGGAGACTCGCGACCTACAGGAGCTTTTGGAAGAAGATGAGACACTTGTTGGTAAGGCAGCTAACCAAACCACCCTATCTCAGGATGGGTGGAGTTAAAATTCAAGCTCCATACTTCAAAACAAGGTGCACAGGAACTGTTAGCTCCAGTGTTGGTCTCAAATGAGCCAGGTGTTGCTGAGCCGCCCATAATAGGCTATAACATTATCGAGCAGTTAGTCAAAAATGGGATGGAGCAATACCCAGAGGTCACATCAGCAGCAGTGCAGGAAGCATTTTCACTTGATTGTACAAAGAAATGTTCATTCAATTGGTTAAGAAAAGTAATGAAGCTGTGAAAGAAGGAATAGTGAGAGTAGGACAACAAAGAGTAACTATCCCCCCAGGTGAAACTCAGTTGGTAAAATGTAGTGTGCGCAGATACTCCAGTGCAGCAGGACAGGATGCCTTGTTTGAACCAGTAGATAGCTCAAAGTGGCCTCATGGACTGACTTTATCAGAAGCAGCGATAGATGTGCCTAAAGTTTCGGTCCCTGTTACTAATGAGAGCAGTCGCAGCATTAGCCTAACAGCCCACACTATGATAGGCCAGCTCTAACAAGTGAAGGCTATCTATCCAGCTAGTGTACAACCATTGTTGACAGGGCAGGACAACACTGCTCACTACGCCAGTTCTGAAACTCACATGGACAGTCTAATTGCAGTTAAAGACAAAAAGGAGGAGCTGTGGGATCCGCCTGTGCCCCTGGACCATCTGACATCAGAGCAACAGGAGAAGGTACGTGCAGTATTAAGAGTGTCAAACCTTTTCGAAAGGAGATCAATATGTTGGCTGCATCCCATCATTAAAGTTAAAAATCAGGCTGGAAGACACCACCCCTGTAACACGTACATACACGTCAGTACCCAAACCGCTCCACAAGGAGGTGAAGGAATATTTAGAGGATCTTCTGAATCGAGGATGGATACAAAGGTCTCACTCTCCATATTCCTCACCACTTGTGTGTGTTCGTAAAAAGGATGGGACGCTGCACCTGTGTGTGGATTATAGAGAGTTAAACCTGAAGTCCATACCAGCTAGGCACCCAATCCCTCGTGTGCAAGACATCCTTAACAGCTTATGTGGCAGTGCCTGGTTTTCAGTACTGGACCAGGGAAAGGCCTACCATCAGGGGTTCCTTGAGGAGGAAAGCAGACCACTCACCGCCTTTATAACACCATGGGGCCTGTATGAGTGGGTAAGGATCCCCTTTGGCCTTTCCTCAGCCCCAGCAGAATTCCAGCGCAGCATGGAAGAGTGTCTAGCAGGGTTGAGAGATGAGACATGCCAGCCATATTTGGATAATAATCTGGTACACAGTAAGACATTTGAGGAACATCTACAAGATTTGAGAGCAGTACTACACCGCTATCAGCAGCATGGTGTCAAACTCACCCCAAAAAAGTGTGAGGTTTTTAAGAACAAGGTAAAGTTTCTGGGGAAGATTCTGTCCAAAGACGGTTACACTATGGACCCAAATGAACTGGCACCTGTGCAAGCTCTCAAAGAGAGAAAACCAACAAACGTCGGAGAACTGAGAAAGATCTTAGGGTTCATCTCATACTATCGGCCCTACATTCAAAACTTCTCTAGAATAGCCAAACCATTATACAGTTTGTTGTCAACTGAAGGCACACCAAAGACCTCCACACCAAAAACCACAACAAAAAGAACAAGCAGGAAAGCCGATTACATGGACTGAGCAACATCAGAGTGTGCTTTGTGAACTGATAGACTATCTACTGCATCCACCAATACTAGGCTACCCCGATTTTGAAAAACCTTTTGTGCTGCATTGTGATGCGTCACAAGAGGGCCTTGGAGCAGTACTCTATCAAAGACAGCAAGGTAAACTGGCAGTTATTGGTTATGGTTCCAGGACATTGACTCCCCCTGAAAAAAATTATAATTTGCATTCAGGCAAATTAGAATTTTTAGCAATGAAATGGGCAATGTGCGAGCGGTTCAGGGAGTACCTCTATTATGCACCATCATTTGTTGTCTACACCGACAATAATCCCCTCACCTATGTCTTGTCATCTGCAAAACGTAATGCGACAATGCATAGGTAGGTGGCCGAACTTTCAGATTTTGAATTCACTATTAAGTATCGGCCAGGTAGGTCTAATGGGGATGCAGACGGACGGACTATTGCGAATGCCACTTGACATGGACAAGTACATGCTAACATGTTCCAAAGAGGTAGAGCCAGATGTAATAGCTACCATCACACATGCTGTCCATGCAGAGTCACAAAGTCATACCCTATGGATGTGTCCGATAACAATCTCCACAGCGTGCACACAAAGTGAGCATGTGAGTTCCACAATAACCACCATCTCAGCGCAAGATCTAAAAAGAGCACAAGAAGAAGATCCAGTTTTTGAAAAAGTGAAAGACCACATCATGAAAAAGCAGTGGCCTTACAGTAAGGGCAGGGGGCAACGCAATGAGGTAACGGTACTGCAAAAAGAAAAGAAAAAAACTGTATATTGACAATAATGGACTCCTTTACAGAAAAACAGCAGCTGGTTCCCAATTGCTTCTTCCCAAGATTTTCCATCCACTGGTGTACAAAGAGCTACATGAAGAAATGGGTCATCTTGGGGTGGAGCGGACATTGGCCCTCATTCGTGAAAGGTTTTATTGGCCACACATGCAGAGGGACGTGGACCACTATGTGACCAATGTATGTAGTTGTCTCAAACGCAAACGACCGAACAAACCAACTAGGGCACCCTTGACCAGCATAGTGACAACCCATCCTTTCGAGCTTGTTTCAATAGACTTTCTTCATTTAGAGCTAAGTAAGGGTGGCTATGAATACATATTAGTAATCATGGACCATTTTACTAGGTTCGCCCAGGCCTATGCATGAAAAAACAAGTTGGCAAACACTGCAGCGGATAAGATTTTTGGAGATTATGTTCTCAAGTTTGGATTCCCTAGCAAGCTGCATCATGATCAAGGCAGGGAGTTTGCGAACAAGCTGTTTTACAAACTCAAGGAGTATTGTGGCATTCAGGGCTCGCACACAAGGCCTTACCACCCAGCCGGTAATGGCCAGGTAGAACGATTCAATCGAACACTGCTCTCCATGCTACGAAACCTGCCTGAAAAAGCTAAAGCTGACTGGAAGAGCTCCATGGATAAAGTGGTCCATGCGTACAACTGTACGTGCAATGAGGCGACAGGTTTTTCCCCTCATTACCTGCTCTTTGGTAGGAGCCCAAAGCTGCCCATTGGCCTGACCCCTGGTGGCGACAATGAAGAAAGCATGTCCCACAGTGAGTATGCTGACAAGTGGCACAAACAGATGTCAGAAGCTTATAAAATAGCCTCCAAAAGTGACAGTAAAGGACAGGCCCGAGCCAAGAACTGTTATGACAGGAAAGCTTACTGTGCAGAGCTACAACCAGGAAGCAGGGTGCTGGTACGCAACTTTTTTCAGTGAGGTGGCCGAGGGAAACTCCGGTCCTACTGGGAGGAGAAGGTTCATGTAATAGTGGAAAAGAAACCTGAGACTCCTGTTTATGTGATTAAACCTGAGAGAGGCCCAGGAAAGACATGCATCATTCATCGAAACTTGTTGCTGCCCTGTGACTATCTGCCCATTGAAGGAGATGTCATTGAAGAAATACCAAATACAAAGAAAAAGAGGTGTTTGAGAGACAACGAGAAGAATGTATCAAGTGCAGAGGATTCCGAGAATGAAGCTGAGTGGCAAGCCATCATCTCTAGGCCTACTAGAAACCAGCTGAGAGCAAACGCAGAGGAGTTCCACCCATAACCAACCCCTAGACACCAAGAACCGAGCATCGAGGAGGAACTCCCAGCACATCACTCTGGAGGTGCATCAGAAGGTCAGCTGAGCGGTGATGATGAGGCCAGTGTCGTGCAGGAGGAAACAGCGCCTGGTGAGGCTGATGACAGGCATGCAGCAGATGAGAGCCCAGCAATATCATCTGATGAAGCAGATGAGCCTGTGAGCTTGAGATCATATCCTTTCAGATACAGAAAGCCACCTCAGACACTTACATATGACACATTAGGTCATCCCTCTCTCACACATAGGAAAGCTTAAGAACTTTAATTGATTAGTTAATTGATTTACTTGTTGTACACTTGTTCAGTAAATGTTCTACCGTATGTACTTGAACCACACATCGGCAGCTTTTAGAATTTTTAGGACAAAGCACAGTTAAAACATCACATACAAGCATTTTACATTTATTTAGGTAATAGCCTTTAAAGCTTGTACAGTAGGTCACTGGTAGGAGTATATAAGAATAATCTTTCAGTGGAGGTACTTTGCCTGTAAATCAGAGCATATCCTTTAGATATCACTTGGCCAGTGGTGTCTGCTCGTGATCATGGTTGAAGAGGGAGATACACCATGTGATGAACTGTTGATGGACATCTGGTACCTTCTCGGCTGACTCCCACTCTTCCATGGCTCTGGAGTAGTTGAAGACTGGTATTTATGGACTGTGTAATGTTGGGACACCATTCATTTTGCAGGGGAGAGTGTGGGCCCAGTAGTAATTGTCATGTACGAATTTACATGTGATGCATTAGAAAACACCACCCACCTCACAATTTTTGTTATTTAGTCATTAACAGGTTTTGGCAAAGAAGATATAAGAAGATATTTTATTTTTGTATTTTGGCTCTTGTATTTTGGCTCACAATTCAGTAATTTAATATGTAATTTTAGACAGGAGATACATGGGGACCTGTTATGTGGGCCGCCAGAAGAGGAGGTACTGCTGGCCCAACACCAGAGGGCGCCCTGCCTGAAAGCGGGCTTCAGGCACCAGAGGGCACAGCCGCCTTCCTGGAACCCCTACGGACAGCTTTCAGTCATCACACCTCATCAGCTGTCATTCATCACCAATCATTCATCACCTTCTCCATAAAAGCCTGGCAGTGACACTACATCCCTGCCGAGAAATCATCTACCCGACAGGTAAACCTCTCAGCCATTATTGTGCCGTTTGCACATTTATTGTTTCTAAGTTTGGCAGTGTTAACCCTGTATACTCGCAGCTTGGAGCTGGGTGGTGGAAGTTGGAAGGAGTCGGCGTTTCCTACTCCTCACTTATCACTTAAGTATACTATTGGTGCTGCACATACTTAGCGTTCCTGTTTCCTGGGAGTGGTGGATTATTCCCTCAGGAAGGGACTGTGACTGACTTTTGCTGAACTGTTTGCTGGGTGTGCACACACCCACTTGATCTGTCTGTGCTTCCTGCCAGCAGTACCCGATCCGACAGCTGGAGGCGGTGGCCACCTGGGGACTCAGGACTTGGCGGCTCCGGTGTATTGCAGGTCTCCGCTGGCAGTGGAAATCGTGTGGGGCCCGACTCTTCTCTGGACAGGCGTCTCCTATCCTTGAGCCTGCCCACACGTCACCAACTGTTTAATTGACTGTTGTCTGGTGGTTGGCGCTCACTGCGGTATTGTATCACTTCCTGTTCCGGAGCACAGCGGTGTTTTGCTGTATCTGTTAGCTGTTTAATCTGCACAGTTAGATTGATCTAGTTAACTAGATAACAATTTGTTTCACATTGTTATCTTCACGTGCCTTAACTAAAGCACTCCCTCTGCTGAATCACCTCTAAATTATTTACACATTATTCACTTTGTGTGTTTTTAGGAATCCGCTAGCTTAGCGCAGCTACTAGCTCTTAGCCAATTTAGCATGGCGGCTTCTCCTGTCTCTCCTGCACTTTTCTGCTCTGGGTGTGAAATGTTTAGTTATTCCTCGGCCTCCTTTAGCAGTAATGGTACTTGTAATAAGTGTAGCTTATTCGTAGCTTTGGAGGCCAGGCTGGGCGAATTGGAGACTCGGCTCCGCACCGTGGAAAATTCTACAGCTAGCCAGGCCCCTGTAGTCGGTGCGGACCAAGGTAGCTTAACCGCCGTTAGTTTCCCTCTGGCAGATCCCGAGCAGCCGGGAAAGCAGGCCGACTGGGTGACTGTGAGGAGGAAGCGTAGCCCTAAACAGAAACCCCGTGTACACCGCCAACCCGTTCACATTTCTAACCGTTTTTCCCCACTCGACGACACACCCGCCGAGGATCAAACTCTGGTTATTGGCGACTCTGTTTTGAGAAATGTGAAGTTAGTGACACCAGCAACCATAGTCAATTGTCTTCCTGGGGCCAGAGCAGGCGACATTGAAGGAAATTTGAAACTGCTGGCTAAGGCTAAGCGTAAATTTGGTAAGATTGTAATTCACGTCGGCAGTAATGACACCCGGTTATGCCAATCAGAGGTCACTAAAATTAACATTGAATCGGTGTGTAACTTTGCAAAAACAATGTCGGACTCTGTAGTTTTCTCTGGGCCCCTCCCCAATTGGACCGGGAGTGACATGTTTAGCCGCATGTTCTCCTTGAATTGCTGTCTGTCTGAGTGGTGTCCAAAAAATGAGGTGGGCTTCATAGATAATTGGCAAAGCTTCTGGGAAAAACCTGGTCTTGTTAGGAGAGACGGCATCCATCCTACTTTGGATGGAGCAGCTCTCATTTCTAGAAATCTGGCCAATTTTCTTAAATCCTCCAAACCGTGACTATCCAGGGTTGGGACCAGGAAGCAGAGTTGTAGTCTTACACACCTCTCTGCAGCTTCTCTCCCCCTGCCATCCCCTCATTACCCCATCCACGTAGAGACGGTGTCTGCTCCCAGACCACCAATAACCAGTAAAAATCTATTTAAGCATAAAAATTAAAAAAGAAAAAATAATATAGCACCTTCAACTGCACCACAGACTAAAACAGTTAAATATGGTCTATTAAACATTAGGTCTCTCTCTTCTAAGTCCCTGTTAGTAAATGATATAATAATGGATCAACATATTGATTTATTCTGCCTTACAGAAACCTGGTTACAGCAGGATGAATATGTTAGTGTTGTGTGGGCCGCCAGAAGAGGAGGTACTGCTGGCCCACCACCAGAGGGCGCCCTGCCTGAAGTGCGGGCTTCAGGCACGAGAGGGCGCTGCCGCCACGGACACAGCCGGGGGTGACAGCTGTCACTCATTATCTCATGACAGCTGTCACCCATCTACACTTCATCATACTACTCCATAAAACCCGGACGTCATCTCCACCTCATTGCTGAGATATCATCTACCTGTGAAGGTAATTCTCTGCTAAACTGAAAACACTGACTAATAGTCTGAACTTCTTTGCAGCTGTTTTCCTGTAAGTGTTTCTTTATCTGTTATATGGCTGGGGGGGCCTGGCTGCCTTTTTGTTTCTGTCCTTTGCTTCTCCTTCCAGGTGGTTTGCATTTGGAACTGAGTGGCTGTGTTGCTGAGTTTATCAGGACCTCACCCTGATCACCTGAGGCTGATCACCTGCGGCTCATCAGGACTCACAGCTGTGGTGCATCTGCATGGATTGGAACATGGTGGCATTTAAGACTGGAGTGCACAGTGTGTATTTGCCAGAGACTCGACTTTGTGACCAGACGGGTGAGATCATCGTCTCGGGAGCCATCTCATCATCAATGGATGCAGAGAACGTCCAGGTTTAATGCACGGTCTGTGAAAGAGGAGGGGGTGAGGTCTCACACTCGTCAGCACACTTCCTGAGGTACGTTAGATTTTGTGACTAACATTTATACAGTCAGTAAATGTGGTGTCCCTCACACCTTTATGATATTGAGCTGTATGTTAGTCATGTATCGACTTCCACTGCAGTGGAGTTTTGTGAACTGGATGTTCCATGCCTGCAGGTTGGGAAGTTGATTAGTAATCAAGCCAGGAAGTGTTTGCTGTTTGTACACCTTTAAGTGTTCTCTCTGTGTGTAGAGTGTGGACTCACATAATGGTTCCTTCTTTCACAGACTCGGTTTGTTGCGGCCACCTGGGGGGTGTCGGCGGGGTCCTTGAGTCCGAACAGCTTCTGGCTCCGGACCGTTAGCGCTGCTGGGAGCGCACCACGCCAGACCGCACTTTCTTTTGTATTTTTATGTATCACTGTTATGTATTAAATTCAGTTAGCCTTTGTACCGTGCTCTGCTTATTTCATACTGGGTCCTTCAAACGCTGGTCGGTTCTCCGAGCTGCGTCCGACACATAACATTATCTGTGGGATTGGCGTTTGGTGTGATCGGCGACGGCTTCGCTTCACACTCCAACCAGATAAGTGGTTAACAGGAGCTGCACGAGTGTGTGATTAGAGGTGGAGGTGACTTTCCACCTTCTGACTGTTTTTGTTACTGGGTGTGCACACACCCACATCTCACTGTTTGTGCTCCTCACCAGCAGCACCAGATCCGACAGTCGGGGACGGTGATCACCTGGGAATTCGGGACTTGGCGGCTCCAGTATTCACCAGGTTCGGTGGCGGCGGAAATCGTGTGGTTCCGGCTCTTCTCAGGACAGACGTCTTCTATCCTCGAGCCTGCCCACACGTCACCTTTGTGTATTGACCGCTATCATATTCTGAGATTGTCTGTATAGTCGTTGTGCACATTCACAACATTAAATTGTTACCTTTTGGCTCATCTATTGACCGTTCATTTGCGCCCCCTGTTGTGGGTCCGTGTCACTACACTTTCCCCAACAGGATATCTCGGCCAATGTCATGGATCCCGAGGGGCGTCAACCATCTGTTGGACATCCAATGGAAGAGCAGGGTGCACAGGCGTCAGCTGGAGGCGTGATTGGTGAGTTGCAGCATATCCTCACCGCCTTTACCGCTCGGATGGACCTGATGACCGAGCAAAACATCATCCTTAATCGCAGGATGGAGGCTCTCACCGCGCAGGTGGAAGCGCGCGCTCAGGACGCTGCTGCAGCTCCTCCTCCTGCCGACCCGATGCCGAATACAGACGTTCCACTGGTCATTCAACGACCCCCCCCACCATCCCCTGAAGCATACATAAGCCCCCCAGAGCCGTACGGCGGTTGTGTGGAGATGTGCGCGGACTTTCTTATGCAGTGTTCGCTCGTCTTTGCACAACGTCCCGTGATGTACGCGTCTGACTCCAGCAAGGTGGCTTACGTGATTAATTTGCTTCGGGGTGAGGCACGCGCTTGGGCTACAGCGCTTTGGGAGCAAGGTTCACGGCTCCTTACCACTTATACTGGGTTTGTGAGGGAGCTCAGGACCGTTTTTGATCACCCTAACAGAGGCGACACCGCGTCTACCGTGCTGCTGTCAATGAGACAGGGGCGTCGGAGCGCAGCCGAATATGCAGTCGACTTCCACATCATGGCTGCGAGGTCCGGCTGGAATATGACTGCGCTCCGCGCCGCCTTCATAAACGGACTATCGTCGGTCCTGAAGGAGCACCTGGTGGCTAAGGAGGAACCGCGGGATTTGGCTGAGCTTATCGATTTGGTTATATGGTTGGACAATCAGTTAGAAGAACGCCGACGGGAGCGAGGCGAAGGGCGTGGTCAGGCACAAGCCGTCCCTCTTCCTCCCGGGTCCAAAAGGGAGCCGTCTTCCCCACGCTCCACAGCCACAGCGCTACATGTGGCTACAGCTCCCCCTGCTGACGGTGCTAGGGACACGAGCAGGGCCACATTCAGACAGAGGAGGCTGGTCCGTGGGGAGTGCTTTGTCTGCGGCTCGAGTGAGCATCAGCAGAGAGACTGCCTCAAACGGTCAAAACACAAATGCCCGCCCTTAGAGACTGGGCTGAGGGGGGGTCAAAACATTCACGTGGGTCATACACATCTGTCAACATGACTCCCAGTTAAAATCCTGAGCGGGGATTTAACCCTTCAAACCCCAGCACTGGTGGACACGGGGTCAGAAGGGAATCTGTTGGATAGCAGATGGGCAAGGGAGGTAGGGCTCCCTCTGGTGGCGCTTTCTTCGCCAGTGAAGGTGCGAGCACTAGATGGCACTCTTCTCCCTTTTATCACACACAAGACACTACGTGTAACCCTGGTAGTGTCTGGGAATCACCGGGAGGAGATTGAGTTTTTTGTAACTCCTTCTACCTCCCGCGTGATTTTGGGCTTCCCATGGATGATTAAACACAATCCCCAGATTGATTGGCCGTCTGGGGTTGTGACTCAGTGGAGCGAAACCTGCCACCGGAATTGTTTAGGATCCTCGGTTCCTCCCGGTGTAAATGCTAATGAGGAGGTTAAAGTCCCTCCCAATCTGACGGCGGTGCCGGTTGAGTACCACGATCTTGCTGACGTCTTCAGCAAGGATCTGGCGCTCACCCTTCCCCGCACCGTCCGTACGATTGTGCCATTGATTTGGTCCCGGGCGCTGAGTACCCGTCCAGCAGGCTGTACATCCTCTCACGTCCTGAGCGCAAATCAATGGAGACCTACATCCGGGACTCATTAGCTGCCAGGCTGATCCAGAATTCCACCTCCCCGATGGGTGCAGGTTTCTTTTTTGTGGGCAAGAAAGACGGCAGATTCCGTCCATGCATTGATTACAGGGGGCTGAACGACATAACGGTTCGCAATCGATACCCTTTACCCCTGTTGGATTCAGTGTTCACGCCCCTGCATGGAGCCCAAATTTTCACCAAACTGGACCTTAGGAATGCATATCACCTGGTTCGGATCCGGAAGGGAGACGAATGGAAGACGGCATTTAACACCCCATTAGGTCATTTTGAGTACCTGGTCATGCCGTTCGGCCTCACCACGCCCCCGCGACGTTCCAAGCTTTGGTAAATGACGTCTTGCGGGACTTCCTGCACCGATTCATCTTCGTATATCTGGATGACATACTCTTTTCCCCGGACCCTAGCATGTACGTCAGGTCCTGCAGCGGTTGTTGGAGAACCGGCTGTTTGTGAAGGGCGAGAAGTGTGAGTTTCACCGCACCTCTTTGTCCTTCCTGGGGTTCATCATCTCCTCCAACTCCGTCGCCCCTGATCCGGCCAAGGTTGCGGCGGTGAGAGATTGGCCACAACCAACAAGCCGTAGGAAGCTGCAACAGTTCCTCGGCTTTGCAAATTTATACAGGAGGTTCATTAAGGGCTACAGTCAGGTAGTTAGCCCCCTGACAGCCCTGACCTCTCCAAAAGTCCCCTTCACCTGGTCGGATCGGTGCGAAGCCGCGTTCAAGGAGTTAAAACGCCGGTTCTCGTCTGCACCAGTTCTGGTGCAGCCCGACCCTAGCCGCCAGTTTGTGGTTGAAGTGGACGCCTCTGACTCAGGGATAGGAGCCGTGCTATCCCAGAGCGGGGAGACCGATAAGGTTCTTCACACGTGTGCCTACTTTTCTCGCAGGTTGACCCCCGCTGAACAGAACTATGACGTCGGCAATCGAGAACTCCTTGCGGTGAAAGAGGCTCTTGAGGAGTGGAGACCCTGTTGGAGGGAGCGTCTGTGCTGTTCACGGTTTTCACTGACCATCGGAACCTGGAGTATATCAGGACCGCCAAGCGGCTGAACCCCAGGCAAGCCCGCTGGTCACTGTTCTTCGGACATTTTGACTTCCGGATCACCTTTCGCCCCGGGACCAAGAACCAGAGATCGGATGCCTTGTCCCGGGTACACGAAGACGAAGTCAAAACTGTGCTGTCGGATCCACCGGAGCCCAGCATTCCGGAGTCCACTATCGTGGCCACCCTCACCTGGGACGTGGAGAAGACCGTCCGGGAGGCCCTGGCATGGAGCCCGGACCCCGGAACTGGTCCGAAGAATCGTATGTACGTCCCACCAGAAGCCAGAGCTGCAGTCTTGGATTTCTGTCATGGTTCCAAGCTCTCCTGTCATCCAGGGGTGCGAAGGACCGTGGCAGTTGTCCGGCAGCGCTTCTGGTGGGCATCTATGGAGGCCGACGTCCGGGAGTATATCCAGGCCTGCACCACCTGTGCCAGGGGCAAGGCAGACCACAAAAGGTCCCAAGGACTTCTACAGCTGCTTCCTGTGCCTCATCGCCCCTGGTCCCATATCGGCTTGGATTTTGTCACGGGCCTCCCGCCGTCCCAGGGCAACACCACCATCCTCACGATAGTGGACCGATTCTCCAAGGCGGCCCACTTCGTGGCCCTCCCAAAGCTCCCAACGGCCCAGGAGACAGCAGACCTCCTGGTCCACCACGTCGTCCGTCTGCATGGGATACCAACTGACGTAGTCTCGGATCGTGGTCCCCAGTTTACCTCTCAAGTCTGGAGGAGTTTCTGCAGAGAACTGGGGGCCACCATGAGCCTCTCGTCCGGGTACCACCCACAGACGAACGGACAGGCAGAACGGGCCAACCAAGAGTTGGAACAGACCCTCCGCTGTGTGACATCCGCGCACCCGACGGCCTGGAGTAACCATCTGGCCCGGATCGAGTATGCACATAACAGCCAGGTGTCTTCTGCCACTGGCCTCTCCCCATTTGAGGTGTGTCTGGGGTACCAGCCCCCATTGTTTCCAGTGGTGGAGTGAGAGGTCGGTGTGCCCTCAGTCCAGGCCCACCTGCGGAGGTGCCGTCGGGTGTGGCGCACCGCCCGTTCTGCCTTGTTAAAGGCCCGGACGAGGGCTAAGGCCCATGCAGACCACCGGCGGTCCCCAGCCCCTGCATACCAGCCCGGGCAGGAGGTGTGGTTATCAACCAAGGACATTCCCCTGCAGGTGGACTCCCCCAAACTGATGGACAGGTTCACTGGACCATTCAAGATCGTCAAAATCCTCAGTCCTGCTGCAGTGAAGCTCCAGCTCCCGGCTTCACTGTGGATCCACCCTGTTTTTCATGTCTCCCGGCTTAAACCACACCTCATCTCACCCCTCAGTGCTCCCGGTCCGGCGCCGCCTCCTGCCCAGATCATCGACGGGGAGCCGGCTTGGACAGTGCGCCGGCTCCTGGACGTCCGTCGAATGGGCCGGGGGTTCCAGTATTTGGTGGACTGGGAGGGGTATGGACCCGAAGAATGCTCCTGGGTGAAGAGAAGCTTCATCCTGGACCCGGCCCTCCTGGCAGATTTCTACCACCGACACCCGGATAAACCTGATCGGGCGTAAGGAGGCGCCCGTTGAGGGGGGGGTCCTGTTGTGTGGGCCGCCAGAAGAGGAGGTACTGCTGGCCCACCACCAGAGGGCGCCCTGCCTGAAGTGCGGGCTTCAGGCACGAGAGGGCGCTGCCGCCACGGACACAGCCGGGGGTGACAGCTGTCACTCATTATCTCATGACAGCTGTCACCCATCTACACTTCATCATACTACTCCATAAAACCCGGACGTCATCTCCACCTCATTGCCGAGATATCATCTACCTGTGAAGGTAATTCTCTGCTAAACTGAAAACACTGACTAATAGTCTGAACTTCTTTGCAGCTGTTTTCCTGTAAGTGTTTCTTTATCTGTGGGATTGGAGTTTGGTGTGATCAGCGACGGCTTCGTTTCACACTCCAACCAGATAAGTGGTTAACAGGAGCTGCACGAGTGTGTGATTAGAGGTGGAGGTGACTTTCCACTTTCTGACTGTTTTTGTTACTGGGTGTGCACACACCCACATCTCACTGTTTGTGCTCCTCACCAGCAGTACCAGATCCGACATTCGGGGACGGTGATCACCTGGGAATTCGGGACTTGGCGGCTCCAGTATTCACCAGGTTCGGTGGCGGCGGAAATCGTGTGGTTCCGGCTCTTCTCAGAATAGACGTCTTCTATCCTCGAGCCTGCCCACACGTCACCTTTGTGTATTGACCGCTATCATATTCTGAGATTGTCTGTATAGTCGTTGTGCACATTCACAACATTAAATTGTTACCTTTTGGCTCTTCTATTGACTGTTCATTTGCGCCCCCTGTTGTGGGTCCGTGTCACTACACTTTCCCCAACAGTTAGTTTAAATGAGTCAACACCCCTGAGTCACACTAACTGCCACAACACTCGTAGCACGGGCCGAGGTGGAGGATTAGCACCAATCTTCCATTCCAGCTTATTAATTAATCAAAAACCCAGACAGAGCTTTAATTCATTTGAAAGCTTGACTCTTAGTCTTGTCCATCCAAATTGGAAGTCCCAAAAACCAGTTTTATTTGTTATTATCTATCGTCCACCTGGTCGTTACTGTGAGTTTCTCTGTGAATTTTCAGACCTTTTGTCTGACTTAGTGCTTAGCTCAGATAAGATAATTATAGTGGGCAATTTTAACATCCACACAGATGCTGAGAATGACAGCCTCAACACTGCATTTAATCTATTGTTAGACTCAATTGGCTTTGCTCAAAATGTAAATGAGTCCACCCACCACTTTAATCATATCTTAGATCTTGTTCTGACTTATGGTATGGAAATTGAAGACTTAACAGTATTCCCTGAAAACTCCCTTCTGTCTGATCATTTCTTAATAACATTTACATTTACTCTGATGGACTACCCAGCAGTGGGGAATAAGTTTCATTACACTAGAAGTCTTTCAGAAAGCGCTGTAACTAGGTTTAAGGATATGATTCCTTCTTTATGTTCTCTAATGCCATATACCAACACAGTGCAGAGTAGCTACCTAAACTCTGTAAGTGAGATAGAGTATCTCGTCAATAGTTTTACATCCTCATTGAAGACAACTTTGGATGCTGTAACTCCTCTGAAAAAGAGAGCTTAAAGCAGATAACCCGTAAGTTGGAGAGGAAATGGCGTCTCACTAATTTAGAAGATCTTCACTTAGCCTGGAAAAAGAGTCTGTTGCTCTATAAAAAAAAAGCCCTCCGTAAAGCTAGGACATCTTTAGAGGGCTGACAAAGAGTCAGAGCTCTATTGAGCAAGGTATTCCTTTAACTTTAACTAGTAATGACTTCATGACTTTCTTTGCTAATGAAATTTTAACTATTAGAGAAAAAATTACTCATAACCATCCCAAAGACGTATCGTTATCTTTGGCTGCTTTCAGTGATGCCGGTATTTGGTTAGACTCTTTCTCTCCGATTGTTCTGTCTGAGTTATTTTCATTAGTTACTTCCTCCAAACCATCAACATGTCTATTAGACCCCATTCCTACCAGGCTGCTCAAGGAAGCTCTGCCATTATTTAATGCTTCGATCTTAAATATGATCAATCTGTCTTTATTAGTTGGCTATGTACCACAGGCTTTTAAGGTGGCAATAATTAAACCATTACTTAAAAAGCCATCGCTTGACCCAGCTATCTTAGCTAATTATAGGCCAATCTCCAACCTTCCTTTTCTCTCAAAAATTCTTGAAAGGGTAGTTGTAAAACAGCTAACTGATCATCTGCAGAGGAATGGTCTATTTGAAGAGTTTCAGTCAGGTTTTAGAATTCATCATAGTACAGAAACAGCATTAGTGAAGGTTACAAATGATCTTCTTATGGCCTCAGACAGTGCACTCATCTCTGTGCTTGTTCTGTTAGACCTCAGTGCTGCTTTTGACACTGTTGACCATAAAATTTTATTACAGAGATTAGAGCATGCCATAGGTATTAAAGGCACTGCGCTGCGGTGGTTTGAATCATATTTATCTAATAGATTACAATTTGTTCATGTAAATGGGGAATCGTCTTCACAGACTAAGGTTAATTATGGAGTTCCACAAGGTTCTGTGCTAGGACCAATTTTATTCACTTTATACATGCTTCCCTTAGGCAGTATTATTAGACGGCATTGCTTAAATTTTCATTGTTACGCAGATGATACCCAGCTTTATCTATCCATGAAGCCAGAGGACACACACCAATTAGCTAAACTGCAGGATTGTCTTACAGACATAAAGACATGGATGACCTCTAATTTCCTGCTTTTAAACTCAGATAAAACTGAAGTTATTGTACTTGGCCCTGCAAATCTTAGAAACATGGTGTCTAACCAGATCCTTACTCTGGGTGGCATTACCCTGATGTCTAGTAATACTGTGAGAAATCTTGAGTCATTTTTGATCAGGATATGTCATTCAATGTGCATATTAAACAAATATGTAGGACTGCTTTTTTGCATTTACGCAATATCTCTAAAATTAGAAAAGTCTTGTCTCAGAGTGATGCTGAAAAACTAATTCATGCATTTATTTCCTCTAGGCTGGACTATTGTAATTCATTATTATCAGGTTGTCCTAAAAGTTCCCTGAAAAGCCTTCAGTTAATTCAAAATGCTGCAGCTAGAGTACTAACAGGGACTAGAAGGAGAGAGCATATTTCACCCATATTTGCCTCTCTTCATTGGCTTCCTGTTAATTCTAGAATAGAATTTAAAATTCTTCTTCTTACTTATAAGGTTTTGAATAATCAGGTCCCATTTTATCTTAGGGACTTCATAGTACCATATCACCCCAATAGAGCGCTTCGCTCTCAGACTGCAGGCTTACTTGTAGTTCCTAGGGTTTGTAAGAGTAGAATGGGAGGCAGAGCCTTCAGCTTTCAGGCTCCTCTCCTGTGGAACCAGCTCCCAATTCAGATCAGGGAGACAGACACCCTCTCTACTTTTAAGATTAGGCTTAAAACTTTCCTTTTTGCTAAAGCTTATAGTTAGGGCTGGATCAGGTGACCCTGAACCATTCCTTAGTTATGCTGCTATAGACTTAGACTGCTGGGGGGTTCCCATGATGCACTGAGTGTTTCTTTCTCTTTTTGCTCTGTATGCACCACTCTGCATTTAACCATTAGTGATTGATCTCTGCTCCCCTCCACAGCATGTCTTTTTCCTGGTTCTCTCCCTCAGCCCCAACCAGTCCCAGCAGAGGACTGCCCCTCCCTGAGCCTGGTTCTGCTGGAGGTTTCTTCCTGTTAAAAGGGAGTTTTTCCTTCCCACTGTCGCCAAGTGCTTGCTCACAGGGGGTCGTTTTGACCGTTGGGGTTTTTACGTAATTATTGTATGGCCTTGCCTTACAATATAAAGCGCCTTGGGGCAACTGTTTGTTGTGATTTGGCGCTATATAAATAAAATTGATTGATTGATTTAAAGTCGTATCTGTATACCGTTGTGCACATTTCACAACATTAAATTATCTTTTGCATTTCCATTGTCCGTTCATTTACGCCCCCTGTTGTGGGTCCGTGTCACTACACTTTCCCAACAGGGACCCACGCAAGCAGGTGGAGGCAGCTTGGGGGGCTTTGCAGGCCCTAATTGATAAGTGCGCTTTGATGAGAATAGTGCGGTCACGGATGTGTTTCTTGTATTTCAGGTGGGAAAAACATAAATTAAGTTCATATTTCTTTTGTAAAATGTACAATTTTATGTATAAAAAGCGACCTCAGTTGTACAAAACTAATTGATAAGTGTGCTCTGATGAGAATAGTGCGGTCACGGATGTGTTTCTTGTATTTCAGTGCATACGGCATTAAAAGACGAACACCTAAACTCTCTCAAGCCCCATTTATCCGACCACAAGTGCTACATAATGAAGAAATCAACAGCTCCTGTCGTGATTGCATTTTCACATGAGAGTGAAATGATTCGAATCATGGAAGAGGTTAGATTTAAGATACATCTTAATTTAAGAATATGCCTTTTAAAGAATCAGAAAAAAACTATAAATCGCAGTAATAATGGCATTTTCATAAAAAGTGAGCCTGTGCTGCAACTGTTAAATTCACTGTACATGTTGTAAAATTGTTGTTTTTCCATCAACAAATAAATTCATTCATTTTTATTTTTGGTGGGGCCCTGACAAAATGAGTTCACAGAACTTTAATCATGACATGATTTATAGCAAAACAGAAAATGTTATGAATGTTGTGTGACACAATGTACAGGTGATAAAGCAGAATGTGTCTGCAGTGGATTGCCAGTGAAGCTTTTACCCCATCTGCAGTGTTACAGACCCCCAAACTCATAAAATGCCTGAGAGGAACTCTGGGTATTGCCATCCAACGAGGAGAAATTCCAGGTCTAAAGGAGTTCCTGTTAAAAATACATCCTGGCCAACACCACAACAACAGCTATGGACATAATGTGATGAGACATGATTCTTACATTGTGGCATTAAATTGCAGTGTGACATTTTTGGTGGGGTTCTGTGTTTCAATTAACTGTACGAGGTCTGTTAAAAAAGTATCGTACCTTTTTATTTTTTTCAAAACTATATGGATTTGATTCATATGTTTTTACTTCAGCCAAGCTTGAACCTTCGTGCGCATGCGTGAGTTTTTCCACGCCTGTCAGTTGTGTCATTCGCCTGTGGGCAGGCTTTGAGCGAGCACTGCTCCACCCCTCTCATCATTGTTTCATTGCGAGGAAATGGCGGAATGATTTGGGCTTTTTTTCCATCAGAATTTTTTCAGAAACTGTTAGAGACAGGCAGCTGGAAACCATTCGAAAAATTCATCTGGCTTTCGGTGAAAATTTTACAGGCTTCACAGAGAATAAGGAGTGTTACTACAGCTTTAAGGACGACCCACAATGGCGCACAGCGTGCCGTACTCCGAGCCGCCATAGAGAGGCAGAAACCACCACATCATTTCTAAACGGATTGCTGTGTTGAGCCAGGACCGTCGTGTGCAATTTCTCTGGTTATCACAAGAGCTGGACATCAGCCATTTTCTGGCAGATTTCACTTTTAACAAGAGATTTTTGTCATGGAAAGCCGCACGGACGCTTCGCGCGTCACGACCGATTCGCTGATGAAGCGAGACAAAGGAACACCTCTATTTTGGAGTGTTAGAGGACAAATTGGGACAAGCCCAGCTCTCTACAATTTCTCTTATACTCACTCGACTGGTAAGCACTGAAAGCCGAGATAGTCATGTCCCAACTTGTCCTCTAACACTCCGAAACTCCATTTGTAATGCACTTTTTTCAACATTATGTTCATTTGTTAAATACGATGGCAAACTAAAGCTCCTGCCAATTAAATCCCTTAACACTTTCCACATTCCTTTAATATTATTTTTGTTTTTCATTAACAAATTTGTATAATACTTTTTTTTTTTGCATACCTGATAATAGAAGTCAATTTGTTTTTATAGGCCTTATATCGCTTTTGAGCATTTAATGTCAGATATTTTAAAAAGTCTCAATAAAGTTTCTTTTTTTGCAGGATTTTAATATACCCTTTGATATCCAAGGTTTATCACTACATCTTGTTCTAACTTGCAAGTTTTTAGGGGGCAATTTTGATTATATAACCATAAATACTTTTGTAAAAATAACTGTCTGAAAAAGAACACAGCATTCCAAGAAAAATGCTTGCAACCTACAGTAAAATTTGGATGTGGTTCCATCATGTTGTGGGGCTGTGTGGCCAGTGCAGGTACTTGGAATCTTGTTAAAGTTGAGGGTCTCATGGATTCCAGTCAATATCAGCAGATTCTTGAGAACAATGTTCATGAATCATTGACAAAGTTGAAGTTGAGCCGGAGCTGGATCTTTCAACAAGACAACAACCCTAAACACAGCTCAAAATCTACTCAGGCATTCATGCAGACAAACAAGTACAGTGTTCTAGAATGGCCATCTCAGTCCCCAGACCTGAATATTATTGAAAATCTGTGGTATGATTTTAAGCGGGGTGTCCATGCTCGGAAATCAACAAACCTGAGATGTTTTGTAAAGAAGAATGGTCCAAAATACCTTCAACCAGAATCCATACTTTCACTCCAAGCTATGGGAAGCGTTTAGGGGTTATTTCTGCAAATGGGAGATCTACTAAATATTGATGTATTTTGTTTTTCTGTTGGGGTGCCCAAATTTATGCACCTGCCTAATTTTGTTTAAAGAGTTATTGCACACTTTCTGTAAATCCTATAAACCTTTCACTTCTCAGATGTCACTGTGCATGTCTGTTATATGATATATTTAACTGAAATTACTGATCCAAACAACCAATGATTTATAAAGGAAAATCATAAAATCATCAGTAAAACAGCTTGTTTTCTTAAAATGCTGTGTTTCAATGTAATGCATTTTCATCTCTTAGAGGATTGACTACTTTAACCCTAAGTTATTTTCTGTTTCTTATTTTATTTTGTACAGCTTGTGCATTACTTGCAAAACGTCAATTTCACCACATCGTCTGGTGACTAGGTGTTACTTGATGAGAATGGTGATGCCTTACCAATCTATGACATTGATAACTGGCAGTGGTTCCCTGATGGAACAATAAAGGTTCGGAATGTGGGCGTGGTTCAGAAGTTAGCCTGGAAAGGAGAAGAGCTTAAACTTGAAGAAGACAAAATCTTCTGGAACTGGCAATTGAAAGAGGTCACAGGTCATGTTAACTTTTTATGGAAAAACTAACAGTCTGAAATGGTACAGAATAAAAACATTTCTTATATTTCTGTAGCCACCCCAATCAGTGTGTAGCAAAAGCTGTCCACCTGGCACCCGCATGGCAAGAAAGAAAGGCGAGCCAATATGCTGTTTTGACTGTGTGCCATGTTCTGAGGGAAGATCAGCAATGAGACCGGTTGGTGTTTAAAACATAATAATAAAAAAAAGACTGCAGCTTTCCTATAAGACTAAAATTTAAATTCATTTTCTCTTTAGGCTCAATGGATTGCACCAGTTGTCCAGAGGACTTTTGGCCTAATCCCCAGTGTAACCAATGTGTTCCTAAAGGAATTGAGTTCCTGTCCTATCATGAGCCTCTGGGTATCTGCTTGACTGCTGCCTCATTGCTGGGGACATTTATCTGTGCTGTTGTTCTGGGGATCTTCACATATTATCGCAGTACACCAATAGTATGAGCCAACAATTCAGAACTGAGCTTCCTGCTCATAATTTCACTAAAGCTGTGCTTCCTGTGCTCACTGCTGTTCATCGGCCGGCCTCAGATGTGGACATTTCAGCTGAGGCATGCAGCGTTTGGGATCAGCTTTGTGTTTTGTGTCTCATGTATCCTGGTAAAAACCATGGTGGTTGTGGCTGTGTTTAAGTCCTCCAAACCAGGAGGTGGAGCCAAATTGAAATGGTTTGGTGCCAGACAACAGAGAGGGACAGTTCTGGCTTTGAGTTCTGTCCAGGCAGTAAATGTGAATGTGTTGTTGACTCCACAGCTGGTTTTGCAGTGTTATTGGGTTATATCGGCTTTCTGGCTGTCCTCAGCTTCCTGCTTGCATTTCTGGCCAGGAATCTTCCTGACAGTTTTAATGAGGCTAAACTCATCACTTTCAGCATGCTGATATTCTGTGCTGTGTGGGTGGCTTTTGTCCCAACTTATATCAGCTCTCCTGGTAAATACGTAGATGCAGTAGAAGTATTTGCCATCCTGGCATCCAGTTTTGGCCTCTTGGTTGCACTATTTGGACCCAAATGTTACATTATCCTCTTAAGACCAGATAAAAACACAAAGAAGGCAATCATGAGCCGAGGTATTGAGACTTAAAGCAGCACTTCATTTAAAATTAGACTTGCTTGGACACCCCCCAGACAGTGTGGGAGCATTATGTGACGTAATGAAATGTAAACATGGTGATCTGTGTGTTCTGCGTGTTGTCATTTTTGTATTTTTTTTTTTTTCAATTCAGGAAAGTTTTGCTTTTCATTACAAAGGTGGACAAAACAGCTGTTTTCAGCTTGGTTATAAAAACCAAGATGCAGGTGCATTCTGTCACGAAGGTGTCTATCCTTTGAAATATATTATGCAAAAGGAAATGCATGGATTGTTTGTATTGTAGCTGCAGTCTGCACATTCATAAAATACTGCAATAATAATGCAGATAATTCTTTTTATTATGTTGCAATTTTCTTTTAGATATCAAGTGTAAAGTTTATATAAAATGCAATGCAGTTTACTTTGACGTAACATAAAAATATATTTTTGGCAAATGGCCCTCCAAACAGATTCATTCTTGGCCCTTCATAGACAGAATTTGGGTATCCCTGGTATGGTATATTCCACACATTCACTTGACCTTTTGGGTATGCTATGCTGAGACATAAGTAAAGCAAAAATGTCATCACCAGAGAGATGTCATCTTTCTTACAATTTTCACTGCGCTTTCCTTTTGAAATCTCTAATGCAGTTTTCAATGTAAAATTTAAGGTTGTGCCAGTCCGGGTTCATAAGAACACCTGGTTCTGCCCTTTAACACCTCTCACAGTCACTCTTGGCTGGTACAACACAAGATGTGATGAATCTATTCATGTGCCATTTCATCATCTGAACCCTTTGTCTGCTGCCAGGGAGTTTTCTTCTAAATCTTCTGGGTAGTTTTGCTTTGCAGTTTTAAGAGAATCAAATGTAAGGGCCCCTTCACACATAACATGAAGTTGGGTGAAAGAGGCAGAAACCAGCCGCACCCCCCCCCCCTAAAAAAACAAAAAAAACAAAACAAAACAACAACAACAACAACAAAAAACAGATGTGGCAAACCACGAAAAATTCTAGCCGCTGTCGGGAGGGCCAACCGCCGGACAGGTGTGAATGATCCTGTGGCGACGGTTTCGTGCATGCACGTGTGCATGCACACAAACACATTGTGAGCATGTGAGAGGCGTGATACCACATCGCGCTCACACAGCAGCAGCAGCAATCATATGTTGGACAAATGAACATAAATCGACAAAAAATGTGTCAGAACAAAATAATGAGAAAGCACAGAACATTATAATAACAATGAATGTACTGTTTAAATGTCGGACAATCATGTTACTGACAATGATTTGTATTGATGCCTGAAGACCCAGTCTGTCTTGGAAATGACGGAACACATGGATTTTGTTTTGTCTGTTAAAATATTTAATTCCTGTTATAAAGCGCAGACAATACACAAATTAATGTCCCTCTGTTCCCTCAGGTGCATCAACAATGGCCATGGACGTAAACAAGGAATTAATAATGTGACATGATTGAATGCTCATATCATGAACACATCAGCCGGCTCCGTACGTCCAGCTATGCAGCGCACGGTGCGCCGAAGGACACCGTGTCATGTGGACTGTAACTCACGTAGTGGACACCAGCTGAGCATTCACCTAATCAGACGGATATTTTTATATGGTATAAAGTCTTTCTGTGTGTGAATGAAAGTCAGTGAAATATAGTGACACGCAAGTATTTTGTCAAAATGTGAGATTGTTGCTCTTTCTTTTATCCAGTGCATTTTCCACAGGCTTGAAGTATTTCAAACATTTGCTATTCACAAAATTCTAGTGATCCATTTCTGCAATACTTTAGTAAAAATTGTCACTCATTGTACCTTTGCTGAAAAAATAATTTTCTTTGATATAAGCACCACTCCTTCCAGGTCAGAGTTCAGCATCACATTGCAGCACAGAGACAAAGACAATATGAGGAGATGGAAGGATATAGAGCAGTGTATTTCCCACTGCACAATGTTATTTGCGTAGAACCTGTTATGATCAAAGCCACATGTACAAACATTTTTGTGGGTGAAGCTGCTGCATGAATTGACCTCAAATTCTAAAAGCAATCCAGAATGAAGCCTTTGAAATCAGAAGCATGGAAAAGTAGGACACTCATATACATACACAGATCTGCATATTGTGCTTCTGGAAAGTATTCACTGTGCTTCACTTTTTCCACATTTTGTTATGTTTCACGAAATGTAAGCATTTAACTTTGATAAACATTTTACGTTGATCTGTTTGCCAATTTCTTTAAGTGTTGTGTTATTTGGATTCCAGTAGACATTTTAGTTGAAAATGTGAATATGACACAAACAATGAATGTTTATGAGTTCAATGGTATGAATATTTCATGAGGTGAAAGCTGGAACATGCCAGCTTTCAGTGAATTAAATATTCGTTCCATTGAAGGAATGTAAAAAAACAATCATTATTTGTTTTATATAATAGCTAAAATAGATCATTGTCATTTGATATTTTATTAATTTACAAACAACAGAAAAGGAACTTACTGTTGTGTGGGCCGCTGAAGAGGAGGTACTGCTGGCCCACCACCACCAGAGGGCACCCTGTCTGGAGTGCGGGCTCCAGGCACCAGAGGGCGCTGCCGCCTCACAGGAGCAGCCAGGGTGACAGCTGTCACCCATCACCTGAGACGAGACAGCTGATATCAATCAACAGGGAGGTATATCAGCAGGACGGCATCTCCACCTCATTGCCGAGATATCGCTCTACCAAGGAGGTAACGTATCCAGCCAAACAGATCATCTTTTGACCATTAAATACTTTTTGCCTTTACACAGAAAGAGAAAAGACAGCAGGAGACTGTATTTTGGATAAGTACTCACATTCCTGCACTCACCTGTATTCTCCTGACAAGAGGTGGAGGTGGTGTTTCCACCCTGTGTGTTGCTGGGTGCAGCCGCACCCACACCTGACTGTTTCTGTTCCTTGCCAGCAGTACCGGATCCGACGAGCGGAGGCAGTGGCCACCTGGGGTTCGGGACTTGGCGGCTCCAGTATCCCCGGGGTTCGGTGGCAGAGGAAATCGGGTGGTTCCGGTTCGACTCGGACAGACGTCTCCTATCGTCGAGCCTGCCACACGACACCTTTGGAATTCGGTTACTGCTGTATTTGTAATCTGTTGTGTTTGTTGTGTGAATTCACAACAGTAAAACTTTGTGATTTGACTTTCTCCATTGTCCGTTCATTTGCGCCCCCTGTTGTGGGTCCGTGTTCCTACACTTTCCCAACACTTACACTATGGTGTTCCAATGGTGCTTAACAGTCCAACATGAACTTTAGGGCCCCTTCACACAACTGAGCATGAAGCAGGAATCATATGCAATACGTGTAAAATCGGAGCTGCCTCCAACGCCTCGTACACCTGTTGCTACAACTATTTGTACACCCCAGTGGCTGAAAGACAGAGTGTGACAGAACAATGTTTCTCAATGTTCATTTACAAGAAATGAAGGGATTCCATCATCTACAGTCCATAATATAATTAGAAGATTCAGAGTATCTGAAGAACGTTCTACACATAAGCAGCAAGGCCGAAAACCAACATTGAATGCCCGTGACCTTCAATCCCTCAGGCAGTACTGCATTAAAAACGGACATCACTGTGTAAAGGATCTTAATGCGTGGGCTCAGGAACACTTCCGAAAACCATTGTCCATTCACACAGTTTGTTGCTACACCCACAAGTGCAAGTTAAATCTCTGCCATGCAAAGGGAAAGCCATACATCAACAACATCCAGAAATGCCACCGCCTTCTCTGGGCCTGAGCTCATTTGAAATAGACAGATGCAAAGTGGAAAAGTGTGTTGTGGTCTGATGAGTCCACATTTCAAATTGTTTTCGGAAACCATGGACGTCGTGTCCTACGGACAAAAGCGGATAAAGACCATCCAGATTGTCACCAGTGCAAAGTTCAAAAGCCAGCATCTGTGATGGTATGGGGGTGTATTAGTGCCCATGGCATGGGCAACTTACACATCTGTGATGGCACCATCAACGCTGAAAGGTACATCCAGGTTTTGGAGCAACACATGCTGCCATCCCAGCAACGTCTTTTTCAGGGACATCCCTGCTTATTTCACCAAGACAATGCCAAGCCACATTCTGCACGTTACAACAGCGTGGCTTTGTAGTAAAAGAGTGCGGGTACTAGACTGGCTTGCCTGCAGTCCAGATCTGTCACCCATTGAAAATGTGTGCTGCATTATGAAGCGCAAAATATGACAACAGAGACCCCGGACTGTTGAACAACTGAAGTCATACATCAAGCAAGAATGCGAAAGAACTCCATCTACGTACAAAGCTTCAATTTAGTGTCCTCAGTTGAGCGTTGTTAGAAGGAAAGGTGATGTAACACAGTGGTAAACATACCACGGTCCCAGCTTTTTTTAAATGTGTTGCAGGCATCCATTTCAAAATGAGTAAATATTTGCACAAAAACAATAAATAAATAATGATAAAGTTTATCAGTTTGAACACTGAATATCTTGTCTTTGTGGTGTATTCAATTGATATACGTGAAGAGGATTTGCAAATCATTTTATTCTGTTTTTATTTACATTTACACAACATCCCATCTTCATTGGAATTGGGGTTGTACTTATTTGTCATGAAATCATCATTAACATGATTATGAGTTCCCATTCGACCCACACTCAGCCGGAGTCAGCTGGAGTCCAGGTGCTACCCACAAACATCCAACAACATTCATTTGGCACTTAGAAAAGGTGGGGCCATTCATGCTGCCAGAACGAGAGCAGAGCACAGGTAGCCACTTTCGAACTGGCTTGCGTGAATAGCCATGCATTTCTAAGTGCCCTGCAAGTGTGTCTATTCCCGCTGAGCAACACAAATGGCGTGCAAGTGTGCGATGTCTCCCCCCAGCAACACAAATGGAATGCGAGTGTGCAGTCCCCCCCCCCCCCCCAGAAAAAATGGTTTGTGAGTGTTCCCACCCCACCACTCTTGCTGCGTGTCACAGTGCCAGCATGCCATCCGACTAGTCTGGCATGTCCCGTGACACGCGATTGCAATGTCCACAAGGTCCGTCCGTCACTAAAAGCCTATTTAAGTGGTCAAATTATTTCATATTGTGCTCATAAGAAGAGGAAGAACTCACAATGACTAAAAGGTCTGAATGAAGCAATTTTGGTACTGGATAGGGAACTTAGTCATCCCCCCTTGCCAGAACTGGTGAAGATGATGTTCTATTACAAACTGAATACAATACTTTATCTCCCCAGCAGGCTGAATATCTGATCTCCAAGTCAAAATGTGGATATTATGAACATGGGGAAAAGGCGGGACGTCTGCTCGCACACCAGCTGTAGCAGAGGTCTGCCTATCAAAGTATTTCAGCAATTAATAATGACCAAAGTTCTGCTTGTTCAGACAATGGAGAAATTAATAAATGATTCACCATTTTTTTTCAGTCACTCTACTCCTCAGACAATACTTCAAAGACATCTGATATTGAAGATTTTTTCAAAGACCGCAATGTACCCACAATAGATTCCGATTTAGTCAATGACTTGGAGAGGGATATTTCTGTAAATGAGATAAGCATGGCAATAAAGGACTTACAAAGTGGCAAATCTCCAGGACCAAATGCAAATGTTTTTTTGGCAGATTTCTTTAAGAGGTTTGCAGACTTACTGTCTCCAATATTACTGTCTATGTTTACAGAGTTCATCATTACTCCCGCTGTCTACACACAAGCTGTCATCACTTTGCTACTTAAAAAAAGATAAAAACCCCTTAAACTGTAGTTTTTATCGCCCAATTTCACTTTTAAATACAGATGCTAAAATACTGGCAATGCACCTCAAAAGAATTAGTCCTATGATTGTTTCACCTGGCCAGACTGGATTTGTGAAAAATTGCCAATCCTTTTTCACATTAGGTGATTGTATAATATTCTTTACATCCAGCACTCCACCTGGTCACAAAGATACTGAAATTCTCTCTCCAGATGCTGAAAAAAGCTTTTGACCAGGTGGAGTGGGATTACCTTTTAAAAGGCTGGATATGTTTAAATTTGTCCCCAAATTTCTATCTTGGATTAGACTGCTTTATTGCTCCCCAATGGCAGCAGTTCAGACCAACAAAAATCTCTCATCCTATTTACTATTAAAACGAGGCACAAGGCAAGGGTGCCCTCTCTCGCCGCTTTTATTTTGAGTGGCCATGGAACCATTATCCATGGCAGTACAGTAGAGTTTGGTCATCAAGGGAATAGTGCACCTTTGAGCTGTCTCTCTGTGTGGAGAGTGTTGGACTCACCTTACGGTTTCTTCTTTCACAGACTCGGTTTTGTCGCGGCCACCTGGGGGGTGTCAGCGGGGTCCTTGGGTCCAGAATTGTTGTGGCTCCGGTCCTTTTGTGCTGCCAGACCGTTGACTTTTGGGTTATTATCACTTAATACACTATGTTAATTAAAATTTGTTTTCCTTTGAACCGTGCTCTGCTTCTTTTATGCTGGGTCCTGTCAAACGCTGGGTGGGTTCTCCGCCCGCGTCTGACACATAACAGAACCATATGTTTGTCCATCAGTGACTGATGATGTCTTTGATGTCTGGGAGGGGCATGGGATACATTCTTTGTATAATTTATACATAAATAACAATTTTGCTTCATTTGATCAGCTGGTAAAGAAATATAATATTCAAAGTCACACTTTTTAGATATTTGTAATTAAGAAATTTTGTTCGTTGAAATTCTGGCTGTTTTCCTTTGTGACCCTCCTGGTCACTGCTAGACAAACTTCTGGAATATCAAACTGACCCTAAAAGTTTTGAGGAGATTTGCAACTTACTCACGTCATATCATGAACCCAGTCTGGAGGACCTTAAGCGGAAATGGGAAACGGACTTGAATGAGACTATATCAGACTCTGTGTGGCAAAGGGTGATACATAACATTCACTCATCTTCAGCCTCACTCAGACATGCGGTGGTTCAATTCAAAGTTATGCACTCTCTGCACTGGTCTACAGACAAACTGTCCAAGATCAAACCAGATCTGGACCCATCACGTGATCATTGCAAACAAACACCTGCTACACTTGTGCACATGTTTTGGACCTGCCCCAAACTTCATGGATACCGGCATTCCATTTTTGAGGCTTTTTCCAGGATTTGTGGAAAAACTGTGTACCCTGTTATCAGATTGCTTTGTTTGGGGTAGTATCCCCGAAATATATTTTGAACAGAAGCCAAGAAAAAATGATTGCTTTTTGTTCTTTATTGGCTCATAGATTAATTTTGTTCAAATGGAAGGAGGCATGCCCTCCAAAATTCACTCATTGGATGAAAGAAGTTATGGCACATATACATATGGAAAAGATGAGGTATACACTTAAAGGTTCCTCTGGGAAATTTTACGATCAATGGCTGTCTTTTATTTTTTATTTTGACAGCGTGTCTGCTAACAATCTGATTTAAATTGCTCAATTCTGTATTTTGTATTGAATCCTTATACTACGATTTTGTACCAGACGTATATATGGTATGATTCTTGAACCGGTATAGCACGGGCGGGAGGGGAGAGACTTTGTGCTGGTAACAATCTGGGTGGGTCTTTTTCCTCTTTTGTCCTGAGGACATGATGTCCATGATTTCCAAAAACAATGTAAAATGTGGACTCATCAAAACCCCAGCACACTTTTCCACTTTGCGTCTGTCCATTTCAAATGAATTCGGGCCCAGAGAAGGCGGCGGCATTTCGGGATGTTGTTGATGTATGGCTTTTGCTTGCATGGGAGAGGTTTTAACTTAAATGTTTCAACAGGAAATCAGTGTCAAATGAATTATGAATGATCTTTGGCCCTGCCCCTGTTTCTGCTTCTGCACATATTGGCAACGTGCAAGATTCAACAATGATGCAATTCAATAAATGACACATTAGCAACATTTTGTGTCTTATTTCAGACAGGGGGAAAGGAGAGAATAGACATGATGGCTTTTTTGTGTGTCAGTGTGACTTTACTCATGTATATAATGTTTTTCAATTTTTGCTCTGCTGGGTCTTCTGTTTCCTCATGTCGGTTACAGAGGGACTTCAAGCCGAATATGATACACAAGTCTGGAGATGTGGTTCTGGGAGGACTGTTTATATTCCACTTATCCTCAGATGTTCCTGAGATGACTTTCAAGTCTGAACCCCAACAGCCGACCTGCTACAGGTGAGTGTGTCAAGGAGTGTGGATTCAGGAAAAGCATGAATATATTTATAATATTTTAATAATGGTGAGACATTGTTACATATATTACAGAAGTTATTAATGGAGAATTTGGTTTATATGTAACTTGATTATGAATTATTTTTATATACATTGAAAGTATATTTCCATATCAACAATTGGTTTTATTCTAACACTGTGCAAGCTGAATGAGCACTGATGATTTTCTCCTACTTTTGTTGTTGATGAGAGACACTGTGTCAGGAAAAGTGGCAAACTGATGAGTGATGTATTTTGGTGTCAGTTTTAATGTTGCAGGATTCAGACAGGCTCAGACCATGGCTTTGCTATTGATGAGATCAACAGAAATTCTAACCTGCTTCCTAATGTGACTCTGGGATACAGTCTTTATGATAACTGCCGCAAATTAGAAATTGGAATTCGTGCTGCCTTGTCTTTAGCCAGTGGTCAAGATAAACAGTTTATATTCAATGAAACCTGTGTGGGAACCCCTCCAGTGTTTGGAATTGTGGGTGATACTTCCTCTACACGTACTATTGCCATCTCATCTGTCTTAGGTTTGTACAGAGTGCCATGGTAAGTTTCTGCATCAGCATCAATTCATTTTACTGCATTTCATTCCATTTGAATTCCATCTGTATGTAAAGAAAGAAACCACATTTAAATGTGAAATATAAGGAATAATTTCTTCATGCTTTCAGCCTTTGTAGGTTACAATCTTATCTTGTGCAGGTGAGTTACTTTCAACTTGTTCCTGTTTGAGTGACCGAAAAAAGTTTCCATCCTTCTTCCGGACTATCCCAAGTGAGGCTTTTCAGTAAATATTAATCTCTAAGAGGAAAATGTAAAACAGAAAGTACAGTATAATGATGCAGTGAAATTATCTCTATGTGAAAAAGTTAATAAGTTAAACCAAATAAAATACACATACAGTACACCTTATATAAGATTTGCTGTTGAAACAACACTGAGGTCTGCACACTAATCTGTAATTTCTCTGTGTAATTAGGTACGTGCTATAATTAAGATTTTAAAACACTTTGGCTGGACCTGGGTTGGCCTGTTGGTCGATGATGATGACTATGGACTCCATGCTGCCCGATCTTTCCGTCTGACTTGGTTGAGTCTGGTGAAGGTTGTCTGGCTTACTTAGAAGTTTTGCTTCAAACAAGAACCCAACTGAATATAAGAGATAGTGGAAGTAATGAAGAAATCTACAGCTCGTGTAGTGATTGCATTTGGTTTTGAGAGTGTTATGATAAGAGTCATGGAAGAGGTTAGAATTAAAATACATCTTTTTTCAACGTCATTCTTGAAAGTCTGAAAAAACTATGATTTATAGTAATAATGTCTTACACAGTTAACTTGTGTTAACTTGTGTTGATGGTAAATTCACTGTATGTGTTGTGAAATTGTTGTTTTTCATCAACAATTAACTTCATTTAATCATTTTATTTTTTGAAAAAATGAGTTGACAGTCATGGTGACATAGTTTACAAAACAGAAAATGTGATGAATTCTGTAATAAACAGTACCTTATTGTGTCAGCTGACTCACGTTTGACAGTGATACAGTGCATCATTGACACTGCTGTAGATTTTTTTTTCTTTTTTTTGCTGAAACAATGTGCAGGTGATAAACCAGGAATGTGACAGGTCTGCAGTGGATTGCCAGTGAAGCGTTTGCACCATCTGCAGTGTTCCAGACCCCCAAATTCACACCATACCTCGGGTGGAAACACTGGGCATCACCATCCGAAGAGGAGAAATTCCAGGTCTGAAGGAGTTCTTGTTAAAAATACATCCTGGCCAACACCACAACAACAGCTATGGACATAATGTGGTGAGACATCGTCCATACACTGTGGCATTAAATTGCAATATGACTTTTTGGGTGATGTTCTTTGTTTCTTTAACTGTTTTTTAAACATTTCAGGTAATGCAGTTTGGGAATTTACATTTCAGTGTAAATTTCCCCACTTCCACCAGACTGGTAGAAGCTGGGGAGCACAATGTACTGGAGATGGAAGATCTAAAGAAAGTGAAGAGTGAGATTTTGGATGTTTCAAATCTCAGGGCAGAGTACAATGTGTACAAGGCTGTGTACGCACTGGCGTATGCCCTTGATGACATGCTGCAGTGTGTGCCAGGGAGAGGACCTTTCAGTGGAAAAAGCTGTGCCAGTTTTAAACAACCTCAAGCTTTGGCAGGTGTGATTTTTATTCAAATAATATATAATTTTGTATGTAATACAGACCAGCATTGATTACCCCCACCCCCCTTTTTTTTGAGAATAATGCACATTTTCTGAACAAATAATTTGGCTATGAACATCCATCCATCTATTTCTATACCTGTTTACTCCAATTAAGGTTCACTGGGGGCTGGACCTATTCCCCTAGGTATGAGGCAGGGTTCACCCCGGATAGGATGCCAGTCTGTTGCAGGGCCACATATAGAACAGACAAACATATTCAAACCCACACGCATATTCACACCTGCACACACACCTATGGTCAATTTAAAGTTTGCAAATCACTGAACCTCCATGTCTCCATGCAGCACAAATTGGAGCAAATGCTCACATTATACCAGTTTGGGCTTTTTGTATATTTCGCAAGCAGAAAAAAAGTGCACTCATCTATTAACAGAAACATGATAAAAAGTAAGGCTGGGCGTGCCTGCACATCCATCGACCCCAGGGGGTAAATTGTTTACATAACTAAAAAGCAAATTCGTAAAACTACTTGTTTTCTTAAAATGCTGTGTTTCAGTGTAAACAGATACAGCAGTGTGTTGTGTTTTAATCTCTCAGAGGATTTACGCTATCTCTTATTTGTTTTTTGCAGCTTGTGCATTACTTGCAAAATATCAGTTTCACCACATCATCTGGTGATCAGGTGTTATTGATGAGAATGGTGATTCCTTACCAATCTATGACATTGTTAACTGGCTGTTGCTCCCTGATGGAACCATAAAGGTTGAAAATGTGGGTTTGGTTCATATGTCACCCTGGAAAGGTGAAGAGCTGAGACTTGAAGAAGATAGAATCTTCTGGACCTGGCAGTCGAAAGAGGTCACATGTTATGTTGACATGATTTTATCAAAAAACTAATCATCTGCAATTATGCAGAATGAGAATATTTTTTTATATTACTGTAGCCACCCAGATCAGTGTGTAGTGAAAGCTGTCCATCTGGCACCCGCATTACAAGAAAGAAAGGCCACCCAATATGCTGTTTTCACTGTGTGCCATGTTCTGAGGGAAAAATCAGCAATGAGACGGGTCAGTCTTTAAAAAAAGAAAAAAAAAACAGCTTTCTCCTGAAAAACAAATTAATACATTTTCTCCTCAGATTCCATGGATTGCACCAGCTGTCCAGTGGACTTTTGGCCTAATCCCCAGCGTGATCAATGTGTTCCTAAAGTAATTGAGTTCCTGTCCTATCATGAGCCTCTGGGTATCTGCTTGACTGCTTCCTCATTACTGGGGACATTTATCTGTGCTGTTGTCCTCGGGATCTTCACATATTATCGCAGTACACCAATAGTACGAGCCAACAATTCAGAACTGAGCTTCCTGCTCATTATTTCTCTAAAGTTGTGCTTCCTGTGCTCACTGCTGTTCATTGGCCGGCCTCAGCTGTGGACATGTCAGCTGAGACATGCAGCGTTTGGGATCAGCTTTGTGCTTTGTGTCTCATGTATCCTGGTAAAAACCATGGTGGTTCTGGCTGTGTTTAAGTCCTCCAAACCAGGAGGGGGAGCCAGATTGAAATGGTTTGGTGCAGACAACAGAGAGGGACTGTTCTGGCTTGAGTTCTGTCCAGCAGTAATCTGCACTGTTTGGCTTGTCTCTTCCTCTCCAGTTCCTCATAAAAACACTCAATATCACAATGACAAAATAGTTTATGAATGTGTTGTTGCCTCCACAGTTGGTTTTGCAGTGTTACTGGGGTATATTGGCTTTCTGGCTGTCCTCAGCTTCCTGCTCGCATTTCTGACCAGGAATCTTCCTGACAGTTTTAATGAGGCTAAAATCATCACTTTCAGCATGCTGATATTCTGTGCTGTGTGGGTGGCATTTGTCCCGACTTATATCAGCTCTCCTGGTAAATATGCAGATGCAGTGGAAGTATTTGCCATCCTGGCCTCCAGTTTTGGCCTCTTGGTTGCACTGTTTGGACCCAAATGTTACATTATCCTCCTAAGACCAGATAAAAACACAAAGAAGGCAATCATGAGCCGAGATATTGAGACTTAAAGGAGCACTTCATTTCACATTAGATTTACTTGCATGCCTCCAGACAGGCCTGGGGGCATTATGTGACATGTAATTTAAATGTTTTAAACATGGTGTTATCTGATCCTGAATTTTTCCTGTATGCTGTCATTTTTGTAATTTTTGCACTTCAGTGAAAGATTCATTTTCATTACAAAGTTGGACAAAACAGTTGTTTTCAGTTTGGTTATAAAAAGCAACTTGCAAGTGCATTCTGTTAGAGTGTCTTTCCATTGAAATATATTATGCAAAAGAAATGTTGGCTTTTTTTTTTGTTTGTTTTGTTTGTTTTTTATTATTGGTGCTGTCTGCACATTAAAAATACTGCAATGATAATGCAGAGAATTATTTTTATGTTGAAATTTTGTTTTAGGTATCAGGGTAAAATTTATATGCAAATATGACATAAGATAAAATTTGGGCAGCAATCTGGCTTAGTGATTAGCACTGTTGCTCACAGCAAGAAGGACATGGGATCAATTCCCACCTGTGGCCTTTCTGTGTACAGTTTGCCTGGTCTCCCCATGTTTGTCTACGATCCCTCCAAGTTGGCCTTCCTCCAACTTCCAAAGACATGCAGGTTCGGTGGACTGGAAACGTTAAATTCACGATAGGTGTGCATGCAGATGTGAATGTGTGTGTTTGTCTATATATGACCCGGCGACAGACTGGCATCCCTGTCCAGGGTATGCCCCACCTCTCATCCTACGACTGTGATAGGCTCCACCCCCAACCCTCAATTGGATTAAGCATGTGTGTGAGTGAGTAACATTAAAAAATGTATTTTAGGCAAGTGACCCTCCAAACAGATTCATTGTTGGCCCGTCATAACAGAATTTGGGTACTGTTGGTATCATATAGTCCACATATTCAGTTTATGTTTCGGGTATGCTATGCTGAGACATGAGAGTACAAACAAAATTCTTCCCAGTAGAGAGATATGTTCACATGATTTACACTGCGCTATCCATTTGAAATCTCTCATGCAGTTGTGCATGTAGAATGTTACGGCCCCTTCACGCATAATACGAATGAGGCTGATTGATTGAAGGAGGAATCAAATGGCACTCGTGAAAAAATCTGAGCTACACTCTAACATCACATACAGCATTCATCACATCCATTCGGTCACAGTACATGCACTCTACATTTACATGTTGCTCGCGCTGGAAACAAATTCAAACAGCAGGCAACATGAGGTTGCACTGCCATCTGATCATGCTTGCAACATTCAACATATCGTGCTGCGGTCGATGGGCTGCATGAAATCAAATCAATTTCAAATCAGTTTTAATTATATAGTGCCAAATCACAACAACAGTTTGCCCCAAGGCGCTTTATATTGTAAGGCAAAAGCCATACAATAATTACAGAAAAAACCCCGGTCAAACGACCCCCTGTGAGCAAGCACTTGGCAACAGTGGGAAGGAAAAACTCCCTTTTAACAGGAGAAAACCTCCAGCAGAACCAGGCTCAGGGAGGGCAGTCTTCTGCTGGGACTGGTTGGGGCTGAGGGAGAGAACCAGGAAAAAGACATGCTGTGGAAGAGAGCAGAGATCAATCACCAATGATTAAAAGCAGAGTGGTGCATACAGAGCAAAAAGAGATGAATAAAAAGAAACACTGGGTGCATCAAGGGAAACCCCCAGCAGTCTAAGTCTATAGCAGCATAACTAAGGGATGGTTCAGGGTCACCTGATCCAGCCCTAACTATAAGCTTTAGCAAAAAGGAAAGTTTTAAGCCTAATCTTAAAAGTAGAGAGGGTGTCTGTCTCCCTAATCCAAATTGGGAGCTGGTTCCACAGGAGAGGAGCCTGAAAGCTGAAGGCTCTGCCTCCCATTCTACTCTTACAAACCCTAGGAACACAAGTAAGCCTGCCAGTCTGAGGAGCGAAGCACTCTATTGGAGTGATATTGGACTAAGAGGTCCCTAAGATAAGATGGGACCTGATTATTCAAAACCTTCTAAGTAAGAAGAAGAATTTTAAATTCTATTCTGGAATTAACAGGGAGCCAATGAAGAGAGGTCAATATGGGTGAAATATGCTCTCTCCTTCTAGTCCCTGTCAGTACTCTAGCTGCAGCATTTTGAATTAACTGAAGGCTTTTCAGGGAACCTTTAGGACAACCTGATAATAATGAATACAGTAGTGCAGCCTAGAAGAAATAATGCATGAATTAGCTTTTCAGCATCACTCTGAGACAAGACCTTTCTAATTTTAGAGATATTGTGCAAATGCCAAAAAGCAGTCCTACATATTTTGCTTAATATAGCATTAAAGGACATATCCTGATCAAAAATGACTCCAAGATTTCTCACAGTATTACTGGAGGTCAGGGGTAATGCCATCCAGAGTAAGGATCTGGTTAGACACCATGTGTCTAAGATTTTGTGGGGCCAAGTACAATAACTTCAGTTTTATCTGAATTTAAAAGCAGGAAATTAGAGGTCATCCATGTGGCTTCATGGATAGATAAAGCTGGGTATCATCTGTTTAACAATGAAATTTAAGCAATGCTTTCTAATAACACTGCCTAAAGGAAGTGTGTATAAAGTGAATAAAATTGGTCCTAGCACAGAACCTTGTGGAAACTCCATAATTAACCTTATTCTGTGAAGAGACTCCCATTTACATGAACAAATTGTAATCTATTAGATAAATATGATTCAAACCACTGCAGCGCAGTGCCTTTAATACCTATGGCATGCTCTAATCTCTGTAATAAACTATTATGGTCAACAGTATCAAAAGCTGCACTGAGGTCTAACAGGACAAGCACAGAGATGAGTCCACTGTCTGAGGCCATAAGGAAGATCATTTGTAACCTTCACTAATGCTGTTTCTGTACTATGGTGAATTCTGAAACCGACTGATACTCTTCAAATAGACCATTCCTCTGCAGATGATCAGTCAGCTGTTTTACAACTACCCTTTCAAGAATTTTGAGAGAAAAGGAAGGTTGGAGATTGGCCTACCAATTAGCTAAGATAGCTGGGTCCAGTGATGGCTTTTTAAGTAATGGTTTAATTACTGCCACCTTAAAAGCCTGTGGTACATAGCCAACTAATAAAGATAGATTGATCATATTTAAGATCGAAGCATTAACTAATGGTAGGGCTTCCTTGAGCAGCCTGGTAGGAATGGGGTCTAATAGACATGTTGATGGTTTGGAGGAAGTAACTAATGAAAATAACTCAGACAGAACAATCGGAGAGAAAGAGTCCTAGCCAAATGCCAGCATTACTGAAGGCAGCCGAACATAAAGATATGTCCTTGGGATGGTTTTTGAATATTTTTTTTCTCTAATAGTTAAATTTTATTTGCAAGAAAGTCATGAAGTCATTACTAGTTAAAGTTAAAGGAATACTCGGCTCAATAGAGCTCTGACTCTTTGTCAGCCTGGCTACAGTGCTGAAAAGAAACCTGGGGTTCTTATTTTCTTCAATTAGTGATGAATAGTAAGATGTCCCTAGCTTTACGGAGGGCTTTTTTATAGAGCAACAGACTCTTTTTCCAGGCTAAATGAAGATCTGCTAAATTAGTGAGACGCCATTTCCTCTCCAGCTTACGGGTTTATCTGCTTTAAGCTGTGAGTTTGTGGGTTATACCACGGAGTCAAGCATTTCTGATTTAAGGCTCTCTTTTTCAGAGGCAGCTACAGCATCCAAGTTGTGCTCAATGAGGATGTAAAGCTACTGACGAGATAATCTATCTCACTCACAGAGTTTAGGCAGTCTACTCTGAACTGTGTTGGTATATGGCATTGAAGAACATAACAAAGAAGGAATCATATCCTTAAACCTACACACCCGGAAGCGAACATTTGCAAACATCAAACAAACATTCATAGAATGTTTGTGATGTTTGTCTAATGTTTGCATGGAGGCGAAAATTTGCGAACATCAACTGAACGTTCATAGAATGTTCATTTACTGTTCAGCAAGTTTGCAAACGTTCATATAATGTTTGTGATGTTTGTCTAATGTTTGCATGGACGCAAACATTAGACAAACATGTAAGGGAAACATTTGCAAAAATCATCAAATGTTCATAGAATGTACGAGGGCTGTCAATAAAAGTAACGGTCCTTTTTATTTTTTCAAAAACTATATGGATTTCATTCATATGTTTTTACGTCAGACATGCTGAACCCTCGTGCGCATGCGTGAGTTTTCCACGCCTGTCGGTTGACGTCATTCGCCTGTGAGCACTCCTGTGGGAGGAGTCGTCCAGCCCCTCGTCGGAATTCCTTTGTCTGAGAAGTTGCTGAGAGACTGGCGCGTTGTTTGATCAAAATTTTTTCTAAACCTGTGAGACACACGAAGTGGACACGGTTCGAAAAATTAAGCTGGTTTTCAGTGAAAATTTTAACGGCTGATGAGATGATTTTGAGGTGATTCTGTCGCTTTAAGGACTTTTCACGGTGCGAGACGTCGCTCAGCGCTCTCAGGCGGCGTCATCAGCCTGTCTTCAAGCTGAAAACCTCCACATTTCAGGCTCTGTTGATCCAGGACGTCGTGAGGAGAACAGAGAAGTTTCAGAAAGAAGTCGGTTTCAGCATTTTATCCGGATATTCCACTGTTAAAGGAGATTTTTTTAATGAAAGACGTGCAGACGGATCCGCGCGTCGGGACGCAGCCGACGCGGTGCGGCGGCAAAGAAAAACACCTCCGTGTTGATAACCATTTGTAAAATCCAGGGCTGGCTTTGATGGCTTTCAGTGGAGTGAGTATATGAGAAATTGTTTTAACAGGCAGGACATGTTCCAACTTGTCCTTAAGGCTTTCACAGAGTGTTTTGTTCCGTCACCGCCAGGCGTGGAAAAACTCACGCATGCGCACGAGGGTTCAAGCATGTCTGACGGTAAACACATATGAATGAAATCCATATAGTTTTTGAAAAAAATAAAAAGGACGTTACTTTATTGACAGCCCTCGTATGCTTAATGTTCAACATTCACATAATGTTCATGTTGTATGTGTAAAGCTGCTCTAAATAAAAGTGTGTGTGTGTGTGTGTGTGTGTGTGTGTGTTGTATATATGATCTAATTATATATATATATGTATGTGTGTGTGTAAAATTTCACATATTAGGAAAAATTAATATCATTTACAGCATACAGAAAGTTAATGTGGACTCCATTAAATTATGTGTGCAACATAGGTATAATGAACAATAGGAAATAATTTAAGCACTCTACCATGGTAACCAAGAATTTGTCAATTTATGATTTATTCAGGCCTACTGAATATACTGTATAATTTCAAGATTACTGTAATAAACTGACAGAGCTAACGCCGAAACATGTCTTGGTGCAACTTGCATAAACATGCACTCTGTTAATTGGAATATTAATTTTTGCAAAATAATTTACATCACTACAGACTGTGATTGTCAGCTACCAAAATCTGTTTTTTATGGAAACAGATTGCAATGGCAGCTTATTATCCAGAAGTCCCACAGACCTGAGTTACATACATTTTGCCAAATTTTAAAAAAAGCCTATCTTTAGCATTTTTGTAAATAAGGAAAAATACATTAAAGTTATTAAAAATTGATTTACAAAATAATGTTTTCAACATGCATGAGCAGGAAGCATTGACATTTAAATAAACCAGCTCACGGACAATATTTTTTTTACTGGTCACTTCACAACTTGCAGTTCAAACATGTTTTTAAACAAACATGTTTGAACATGAGATGAATATAGCAGTCACACACGTTACAGTGGCAGAAATCAACTAGATTTCACATTTCCAGAATGAACATTTGTCCAGGGTTTAGTGTTTCGCTCAGGCCTCATTTGAGGATGACTTCATGTCACAGTCAAACAGTGTTTGGTGGGAATTGTTACCACATAATTGTTACAACATATTTCTTGCTTTCTGATTCCTTTAATATCCACAAGTTAATTTGCCTGTTCAGTCTCTATACTGTGATTAAGAGACCATTGAAACTAATGCTTTTTAGACCGATTTTTGATGCCTCTGACACTTCCAAAGCATGTGGTGTGAAAGGCCCTTTACACAAATAGCGGTGCGTGGGTACAGAGGATTAATCATTTTTGTCTGATCTGCTTTTACCTGTGTGGTATACCTCGCTGATAACTAACCTGAGAAAAATTCTGCAAGCAATGAACAGCTTGTTAAAAATATAGGGCCTGTCCAATAAGGAGTTGAGTTGAATACCAGTTATGACCATGCCTCTCAAATTATACAGTATCTGAACAGGAAAGTATATATAATTGCTTATGACTAACAATGGAAATGTTCAACTTGCAGCTCAAGAGTGCTAATGACAGACTTGATGGCGAGGACAAGTGAACCAGGCACCAGAGGAATGCCCTAATCAGTGCCTTGACTGCATACACCCCTGGAATGGAACAAGGGAAGAATATGGTAACGAGCATTGTCAGGGGCTGCTTGTACGCTACGGCTCCTGTTTATCTTTGGCAGTGCTACAGCAGTCAGGGCAAGTCAGGAACCGTCAAAGGCAGCCTTGCCAGGGACATGCCACAAATTTACAGCTGCAATAATATCACAATCATCATTTCTACAATTGTGCCCTAATCGAAGATGTGCTATCCAAGCAGAAGAAGTATAGACGGGACCATCCTGAACTTTCTTCCTGACCCACATTACCTGTTTGAGAAACTAACAATCTTGCAAATCTGTCTTTTTTTTTTTCAGGTGGGACACCCCAGTCACAGTAGAGAGGCACCGTGACGTCTGGTCTCTCTCTGGCTGCTAGTGCAACATGGCAGAATCCGCTCCAAAACAGATTAATTTCCGTTGTAAATCTACATGTCTATCATATATATGTAAAAGCTACTGAAAACACTTTGAAAATGGAAAACGCTGTTTTCACAACCTGATAACACAAGACATCTCGCAGACATCAGTGTGCACACACATCCTGCAGTCGAAGGTAACTTCCACATTTTTCAGAAGCTCATGCATGTGCACACGCATGATCTTCTTGGATGCCATTAAATGTCATGAGTTTATCCTACAACACCAATATAAACATACAGAGGCGCATATACAACCCCTGGCAATAATTATGGAATCGCCGGCCTCGGAGGATGTTCATTCAGTTGTTTAATTTTGTAGAATAAAAGCAGATCACAGACATGACACAAAACTAAAGTCATTTCAAATGGCAACTTTCTGGCTTTAAGAAACCACTATAAGAAATCAGGAAAAATAATTGTGGCAGTCAGTAACGGTTACTTTTTTAGACCAAGCAGAGGGAAAAAAATATGGACTCACTCAATTCTGAGGAAATAAATTATGGAATCACCCTGTAAATTTTCAGCCCCAAAACTAACACCTGCATCAAATCAGATCTGCTCATTAGTCTGCATCTAAAAAGGAGTGATCACACCTTGGAGAGCTGTTGCACCAAGTGGACTGACATGAATCATGGCTCCAACACGAGAGATGTCAATTGAAACAAAGGATGAGGATTATCAAACTCTTAAAAGAGGGTAAATCATCACGCAATGTTGCAAAAGATGTTGGTTGTTCACAGTCAGCTGTGTCTAAACTCTGGACCAAATACAAACAACATGGGAAGGTTGTTAAAGGCCAAACATACTGGTAGACCAAGGAAGACATCAAAGCGTCAAGACAGAAAACTTAAGCAATATGTCTCAAAAATCGAAAATGCACAACAAATGAGGAACGAATGGGAGGAAACTGGAGTCAACGTCTGTGACCGAACTGTAAGAAACCGCCTAAAGGAAATGTGATTTACGTACAGAAAAGCTAAACGAAAGCCATCATTAACACCTAACAGAAAAAAACAAGGTTACAATGGGCTAAGGAAAAGAAATTGTGGACTGTGGATGACTGGATGAAAGTTATATTCAGTGATGAGTCTTGAATCTGCATTGGGCAAGGTGATGATGCTGGAACTTTTGTTTGGTGCCGTTCCAATGAGATTTATAAAGATGACTGCCTGAAGAGAACATGTAAATTTCCACAGTCATGGATGATATGGGGCTGCATGTCAGGTACAGTGTTGCCACAGTTACTTTGAAAAAGTAATCCAATTACTGATTACTGATTACTCCTTGTAAAGTAACTAAGTTACTTTACTGATTACTCAATTGTAAAAGTAACTAAGTTAGATTACTAGTTACTTTTTTAGTTACTTTCCCCAGCTGCCGACAACAACCCACATCAACATGACAGTGATACCTGTTTTGCCAAAACTCACTTTATAGTCACCCTTTCTTGACTTCAATGAAAACAAATACTTGTTTTATAAAAAGTAAAATAAAGACCTCTTTCTTGACCTCATATTTAACTGTTGACAGCACTGTAACAGTAAAACTTGCAATTTCAAACCTACATTGTTTATAAATGTAACTATTAAATTCTAACATTTTTCTAACATTTAAATTCTCTAAACATTTTACTTGTCGAAATTATTATTATTTTAAGCAGTATTAGTAGTTGTAGTACAAAACGGCTTCAAAACTGGACCTTTAATCTAGGGGTGTTGTGGGGGAGGGGGGCACATCCTTGCCCCACGCCCCCATTCCATCTGGATTCGCCCCTGCTTTGGCGTTTGAGCACAAAGAATGGATAACATTTATTTATGCAGAAAACAGGACCAGATTTACAGGTAAGAAAGTTTTATTGCGTTTTCACATCATGTGGTCCTCAGAAAGAGAGTTTAGGTGCATTTGAGTGGAAAACAGTGTTAGTTGTTGACGCGTCGCGGAGGATCAGCTGTTTTTAACGAGACGATACGGAGCGGCTCAGATCAGAATTCTAAATAAAGGAGGGAAAAAAGTATAAAAATGTCTTTGTAAAGCTCAGTGCAGGTGTGCTGATCACCGCGCTTTAAGAGGTGAGGACGAGTCGAGCAGCTGCCAAAAAACGCGGATGAAAAGCCTCACGGCTCGCTTAAGTGGGCAGTTCAGTCGAACCTGACCCCCTGCCCACGACCAAGTTTAATGCTGCTATCGACCCACAATGAAAAATAATAGTAACGCACATGGAGAAGTAACTTTAATCTGATTACTGATTTGGAAAGATTAACGCGTTAGATTACTCGTTACTAAAAAAAGTGGTCAGATTAGAGTAACGCGTTACTAAGTACGCGTTACCGGCATCACTGGTCAGGTAAAGGCACTGGGGAGATGGCTGTCATTACATCATTAATAAATGCACAAGTTTACGTTGATATTTTGCACACTTTTCTTATCCCATCAATTGAAAGGATGTTTGGGGATGATGAAATCATTTTTCAAGATGATAATTGCATCTTGCCATAGAGCAAAAACTGGAAAACATGCCTCGCAAAAAGACACATAGGGTCAATGTCATGGCCTGCAAATAGTCCAGATCTTAATCCAATTGAAAATCTTTGGTGGAAGTTGAAGAAAATGGTCCATGACAAGGCTCCAACCTGCAAAGCTGATCTGGCAACAGCAATCAGAGAAAGTTGGAGCCAGATTGATGAAGAGTACTGTTTGTCACTCATTAAGTTCATGCCTCAGAGACTGCAAGCTGTTATAAAAGCAGAGGTGGTGCAACAAACTACTAGTGATGTGTTGGAGCGTTCTTTTGTTTTTAATGATTCCATAATTTTTTCCTCGAATGAGTGATTCCATATTTTTTTCCCTGTGCTTGGTCTAAAAAGGTAACCGTTACTGACTGCCAAATTTTTTTTTCCTGATTTGTCTAGTGTTTCTTAAAGCCAGAAAGTTGCCATTTGAAATGACTTTAGTTTTGTGTCATGTCTGTGATCTGCTTTTTTTTCTACAAAATTAAACAACGGAATGAACATCCTCTGAGGCCGGTGATTCCATAATTTATGCCAGGGGTTGTATTAGTGATACACAGATAACACAATAAAGGGCATATATATATATATATATATATATATATATATATATATATATATACACACACACACACACTTTGCACTAGGATACCAATTAACTAATTATTAAGAAGACAATCCTCATACAGCTGAGGGTATTTTAGCATTGTGTTTATATTTCATAATATCAAAGCTTATGAGCAGATTAGCAGCAGCATTTAATTTGCATTGTACATGGAATATTTTTGATAAAATTAAATTTTACTTCCATAGAAATGTTTTCTCTGGTGATCAAACATTAATTTAAATTAATAATTTTTATTATTTTTGTATATTTTTTTTTCATATGAATTTCCTCAGGAAATTTTATTGTAATGTTTGTGTTAAAACTGTTCAATTTTGCTTTAAAAATTGTGTTCAATTATATTGTCGTATTTGACTGTCATACTTCTATGTGATAAAAACTTGATTGTAATGTGTTTGTGTTAAACTGTTCAGTTTTGTTCTTAAAATGTGTGTTCAAGTTGCATTGTCGTATCTGACTAATGTCATACTGAGTCTTCAAATCTGTGATTAAAAACTTATATTAATATTTTTTCATAGGAATTTCTCAGGGAATTTGAGAGTAATGTTTGTTTTAAAACTGTCCACAGTTTTGCTCTTAAATATAAAGTATTATTAACTGTATGTAGATTTAAGCTGAATTATTTTTGCTCCTAAAATGTGTAGTTGGTTGTAGATCAATAGATGAATGTTTTTTAGGTTTCATTATTATTTCTTGAAGATTTATTCTTATTTTGTCTGAACATCTTTTGGAGTAGTGTCGGTGGTATGCCATGTAAGAAATCTTTTGTAAAGTTGAAAATTTTTCATTTTATGTGCTTTTTTTATTTTTGAGCATGATGTTTAATTCTGTAAAGATGAATTCCATCATTAAAATCTGTACAGTGATTTCAAAAGTTTCTGCATTATTGATTTTATATGTGAATTCCATAAATACATTGCAAGTTACAATTTGAATAAAACCTGTTGAATTTTTAAAACATTTATAAAGTTTGTTTTACGTCATTTTTAGTTCTCAATAGGAAAAATCACAAAAAAAAATTGTAGATATATTGAGCAGGAACATTGCATGAACATCATATGAACAAAGAATGAGGACAGGTAATGTTCATTTAATGTTCTGGTTCAACTGTTCATATGATGTTTGTGAACATTTGTGAATGTTTGTATAATGTTCATTGAATGTTTGCATGCAAACATTACCTGTCCTCATTCTTTGTTCATATGATGTTCATCCAATGTTCATGCCATGTTTGCAAAAGTTCTCATGCAAACGTTCAATGAACATTCAAAGAATGTTCAGTTTCCAGGTGGGTAGTTACAGCGCTTTCAGAAAGACTTCTACTGTAATGAAACTTATTCCCCACTGCTGGGTAGTCCATTAAAGTAAATGTTAAGAAATGATCAGACAACAGGGGGTTTTCAGAGAATACTGTTAAGTCTTCAATTTCTATGCCATATGTCAGAACAAGATCGAAAGTGCGGTTAAATGGTGGGTGGGCTCATTTACATTTTGAGCGAAGCCAATGAATCTAATAATAGATTAAATGCAGTGTTGAGGCTGTCATTCTCAGCATCTATGTGGATGTTAAAATCACCCACTGTAATTATCTGAGCTAAGCACTAAGTCAGACAAATGGTCTGAAAATTCACAGAGAAACTCACAGTAACGACCAGGTGGATGATAGATAATAACATAAAACTGGTTTTTGAGACTTCCAATTTGGATGGACAAGACTAAGCGTCAAGCTTTCAAATGAATTAAAGCTCTGTCTGGGTCTTTTATTAATTAATAAGCTGGAGTGGAAGATTGCTGCTAATCCTCCTCCTCGACCCGTGCTTCGAGCATTCTGACAGTTAGTGTGACTCGTGGGTGTCGACTCATTTAAACTAACATATTATCCTGCTGTAACCAGGTTCTGTAAGGCAGAATAAATCAATATGTTGATCAATTATTATATCATTTACTAACAGGGACTTAGAAGAGAGAGACCTAATGTTTTTTATAGACCACATTTAACTGTTTTAGTCTATGGTGCAGTTGAAGGTGCTATATTATTTTTTCTTTTTTAATTTTTATGCTTAAATAGATTTTTACTGGTTATTGGTGGTCTCGGAGCAGGCACTGTCTCTACGGGGATGGGGTATTGGGGGGATGGCAGGGGGAGAGAAGCTGCAGAGAGGTGTGTAAGACTACAACTCTGCTTCCTGGTCCCAACCCTGGATAGTCACGATTTGGAGGGTTTAATAAAATTGGACAGATTTCTAGAGATGAGAGCTGCTCCATCCAAAGTGGGATGGATGCCATCTCTCCTAACAAGACCAGGATTTCCCCAGAAACTTTGCCAATTATCTATGAAGCCCACCTCATTTTTTGGACACCGCTCAGACAGCCAGCAATTCAAGGAGAACATGCGGCTAAACATGTCACTCCCGGTCCGAGTAGGGAGGGGCCCAGAGAAAACTACAGAGTCCGACATTGTTTTTGCAAAGTTACACACTGATTCAATATTAATTTTAGTGACCTCCGATTGGCGTAACCGGGTGTCATTACTGCCGACGTGAATTACAATCTTACCAAATTTACGCTTAGCCTTAGCCAGCAGTTTCAAATTTCCTTCAATGTCGCCTGCTCTGGCCCCCAGAAGATATTTGACTATGGTTGCTGGTGTCGCTAACTTCACATTTCTCAAAACAGAGTCGCCAATAACCAGAGTTTGATCCACAGCGGGTGTGTCGCCGAGTGGGGAAAAATGGTTAGAAATGTGAATGGGTTGGTGGTGTACAGGGGGCTTCTGTTTAGAACTACGCTTCTTCCTCACAGTCACCCAGCCAGCCTGCTTTCCTGGCTGCTCAGGATCTGCTGGGGGACAGCTAACAGCGGCTAAGCTGCCTTGGTCCGCACCAACTACAGGGGCCTGGCTATCTGTAGGATTTTCCAAGGTGCAGAGCCGAGTCTCCAATTCGCCCAGCCTGGCCTCCAAAGCTACGAACGAGCTACACTTATTACAAGTACTGTTACTGCTAAAGGAGGCCGAGGAATAACTAAACATTTCACAGCCAGCGCAGAAAAGTGGGAGAGAGACAGGAGAAGCTGCCATGCTAAACCGGCTAAGAGCTAATAGATGCGCTAAGCTAGCGGATTCCTAAAACACACAAAGTGAATAATGTGTGAATAATTTAGAGGTGATTCAGCAGAGAGAGTGCTTTAATTAAGGCATATGAAGATTACACTGTGAAATAAATCGTTATCTAGTTATCTAGATCAATCTAACTATGCAGATTAAACAGCTAACAGATACAGCAAAACGCCGCTGTGCTCCAGAACAGGAAGTGATACAATACCGCAGTGAGGGCCAACCACCAGTAGAGGCCAGTCCATGACGATGATGAAATCATCGTCAACATCGAACCCGGGCCTTCACAGCAGTGGCTGAATGACAATGAATGGCTTGCGAGTTCCCATTTGACCCACACTAGGCCTGCGTCGGCTGGAGTCCAGGTGCCACCCACAAACATCCAATACTACTCATAGGGCACTTAGAAAAGGTGGGCCATTCACGCTGCCATAATGAGAGCAGTGCACAGGCAGCCACTTTCGACCTGGCTTGCATGAATGGCCCTGCATTTTCTAAATGCCCTGCAAGTTTGCTGTTTCCCCCTGAGCAACACAAATGGTGTGCAAGTGTGCGGTGTCTCCCCCCAGCAACACAAATGGCATATGAGTGTGCAGTCCCCCCCCCCCCCCCCCCCCACCAGAACAAATGGTGTGCGAGTGTGCTCACCCCGCCACTCCAGCTGCGTGTCACAGTGCCAGCGCACCATCCGACCGGTCTGGCATGTCACGTGACATGAGATAGCAATGTTCACAAGGTCTGTCCGTCATGTTTCAGCTTGACTGACAGATCAGCCACATCTTGGAGCCGTGAGCTCAGGACAGGTGGGTGTGTTGCTTTTCGGTGATGTGATGTCTGTTTGACATGATCACATGCACTCACACCCACTACAGTTATTCGTTTGTTAGGGGACCATGCTTGACATGTAATCAAGTCATGGGTTGATGTCATTCGAAATTAAGCAGGGAGGGAGCTGACCAGTGACTGTGTTCCTGTGGCTTGCACCTCTTCACATCACAGGCACCGCATCTGCAATGCAAAGCTGGAGAACACATATTGTCACATATGTTCCACTCACCCATGTGCAAGGCACGGAGGTGCACTTGTGTCTACAAATGATGACAAAATGGGTAATAATAAAAAAATAAAAAATACTAGATCACTTTTGGATAACTCCAACCACATCTTACTGTGCACCCCGATTAGCATGCAGTTACAGCTGCTACCCACAGCTGGAGAACACATATTGTGCCATGAGGAACATTACCTCTCAACACACCACCACAATTCACATGTGTCGGCATGCTCTCCTAATATGGTAAAATATTCAAACACATATCACCTTTGGAACACATTCAGCAGTACCGCAGTATGTGCTGGACACCATCAGCCAGGCTGCCCCATGTGAAAATATCCATCTGATCATGTGAATGGCCGGCAATCCAAATGTCACATCTACCACAAGTTACAGTGTGACACGGTGATCTTTGGTGCACCGCATGCTCAACAGCTGGATGAGCAAAGCCAAGCTGCTGTGTTCATGATATCAGTGCATCAATTAATTCATGTCAGTTCATGAATTCCTTGTTTATATCCATGGCCAAGGTTCATGGACATGAAGGAACACAAGGATGATCATTCTTGTATTGTCTGGTCTTTATAACAGGAATTAACCCTCTGGAGTTGTGTGATGCGGATATGCATCAAAAGTCACATGACTCAATTAAGCGGTCCTCCCATCAAATTCCCCACACTTTCATTTTCAGTTTGAATGTTTGGTGAAAGTGCTGACTTCAACCTACATACTACTTTTTCAAATTTTGTTGATGGACCCAGAAAACTCACTTTCCTTCTCTCTGCTTGGAGCATTTACAGTGGAAAAAGAAAAATCATTATTCCCCGTTTATTTTTCGGTGGGAAAGCCAACACATTTGGTTGGAAAACTCACACTCAGTCAAAGTTGCTCCGATCTCTGAGCCAGTCGCTTTGACCAGTGGTGTGCACATGCACATGCGAGAATGGGTGAATTTCCTCGTCTTCCTTCTGTCTGCTTGGAGCATTTTCAATGGACAAAAAAAAAAAACAAAACATTATTTCCTCTCTATTTTTTGGTGGGAAAGCCAACACATTTGGTAGGAAAGGCACAGTCAAAGCCGCTCTGGTCTCTATGCTGCGTGATTGCTTTGACTGTGCTTTCTGGACTTGTTAATGTTTGTAGCGCCATGGCCTTGATTTACCCTGATTAAATAAAATATATTAATCTTGTCTCAACCACAAAAACAACTGGAGACAGAGACTCCTTTCTACTCTCAGGTGAGAAATTCCTAAGTCATCTGGAGATCTTCAGATAAGTTTTGGAGACGTCCCCTGATGGTCCAACACTGCTTCGCAGAGGAAAAACAAAGCTGTAATTCAAAGTTCTTCAAAGGGAAGCCCTTGCCTCTTCTCGGTTAAACTCTGGTCATTATGAATTACATGACATAATTGCTTCACAGGCCAGGAGAACCCAAACCTTATGATCAAACTGAGGCAGGATCCTCTCAAGACTGCAAAACATCCCCCATGACAAGATGGGGCCATAAATCTTTGAGTCTCCACGACTAGCTACTTTCTTTGTTTAAAGCAAAGGAAAACACCTTTGGTTTGAAATTAAAAAAAGCTGACCCAAGCCCTGGGATCACTCAGGGACACCTCTGAGTTAACCCCTCTGACCCAGGTGAGCTCACGCTGCCCAGAGCATGGACATCCACGACAGATGGATCGGACCGTCCAAACAACTCTTCAACAGCAGCTAAGTGACCCAGTTGACGGTTCCACATAAAGGGTCTGTTGCCAATGGATACAGGTGGCTCCTTTCTTTAAACATATTCATGCTTGTTTAATAATTTTCTTCATAACTGGCTTCAAAATTCATCACTAAATTCCAATTAGATTTATTTACTTAAAGTTTTAAGCTTTATCTCTTCCTTCCAACGTCTCATGAACGAGTAAGAAACTTGTTTCCATGAATGAACTTATATTTTATTCAGGGTCCATAAATGCCATTAAAATGTTCATTTCTTGTATAAATTGTAAATATTTCTTCTGTGGTCATTTTGTGTTTAGAAGGAAACTCTTGGTCAACCGTATCATGAGAATTCATGACTTTCAGATCAGAGATTGATTAAATTAAATCAAGACTGATTAATTTGAGACTGATGAATTAATGTTTAAATTATAGTACCTATGCTATAAAAATGATAGGTGGTGTCCCCGATTACTAATTAAATAATTAAGTAAATAAGTATTAAACCCTAAATTAACGTTATATTGGGCCTAGTCCAATCTAATTCAATTTGGGAGTTTAATTACTTATTCACTATAAATTGCTACATCTAATGGTTCCCCGGTGTAAGCCGATCTCGTTTTATTCCATAAATAAATGCTACATTATTGGTGCTCCGTGTGAGCGCGATTCAGTAATAAATTATTTTATTAAATAAGTGTTACATGTTTGTTTGTTTGTGTTGTTTTTTGGGGGGAGGAGCACAATGGAAGTTGAGTTTAAAATTCTGTGGCTGTCTGATGGTTATGGGCTTCTGATATGGCAAAGCTCACAAGCAGGTACCACCTGATGCAATTTGTCCACGTCAGACAGCGCTGTGTGGGTTTTGATTTTGTGTTATCTGGAGTGCTCTCTCTCTCTTTGTCAGCAAAGACATGCAGTGTAGTTGTTTGATGTCCCTGCTGAGGGGACAGTGCACGAACAGTGAGGTAATGTGACATCATGCTTTCATACATTGTCAAACTCCTCAAGTCCACCTTCTTGCAGTACATATGTCTCTTTAAACTGGGAAGAGCTACAGGACAATAGGCAAGCAGCTTGGTGAGAAGGCAACAATTGTTGGCGTAATTATTAGAAAGTGGAAGAAACACAAGATAACTGTCAATTTTCCTTGGCCTGGGGCTCTATGCAAGATCTCACCTCGTATGGTAAGGATGATTCTGAGAAAGCCCAGAACTACATGGGAGGACCTGGTTAATGACCTAAAGAGAGCTGAGACCATAGGCAAAAAGTTTATATCTGTAACACACTACGCCATCGTGGTTTAAAATCCTGCAGGGCATGCAAGGGTCCCCCTGTTCAAGCCAGCACATGTACAGGCCCGTTTGATGTTCATCATTGACCATCTGGATGATCCACAGGAGGCATAGGAGGTCATGTGGTTAGATGAGACCAAAATTGAGCTTTTTGGTATCCACTCCACTTGCCATATTTGGAGGACAAGAACATCTCCAAGAACTACATCCCAGCTGTGATGCATGGGGGTGGAAAATCATTTTTGGGGGTGCTTTTCTGCGAAGGGGACAGGACGACTGCATCATATTGAAGGGAGGATGGATGGGGTCATGTATCGTGACATTTCGTCAAACAACCTCCTTCCCTCAGTAAGAGCATTGAAGATGGGTCATGGCTGGGTTTTCCAGCATGATAATGACCCAAAACACACAGCCAGGGCAACTAAGGAGAGGCTCCGAAGCATTTCAAGGTCTCGGCATGTCCAAGCCAGTCTCCAGACTTGAACTCAATAGAAAATCTTTGGTGGGAGCTGAAAATTTGAAACCTGAAAGATCTGTAGAAAACCTGTGTGAAGGAATGCATCACAATTCCTGCTTGCAAACAAGTGTTTCTGGACCAAATATTTTAAGGTCTGTTTTTCTATTGTATCAGATACTTATTTCATGCAAGAAAATGCAAATTAATGATTTAAAAATCATACGTGAGTATCTGATTTATTATTATTATTTTTTTTTTAGATTCTGTCTCTCACAGCTGAAGTGTACCTATGATAAAAATTACATACCTCTCCATTCTTTGTAGGTGGGACAACTTGCAAAATCAACAGTGGATCAAATGCTTATTTCCCTCACTGTATTTTCTCATTGAGGCAGGGGAAAATGGATTCTGTACTCATTTTGATTTTCCTTTCATTGTCAACAAACTGAATTAACCCTCTTGGGTCCGAGGGCATTTTTGGGTCCGCGGCTCTCTGGCTTTTCTTCTGTGGCTTTAAACACACAAAACTTTATGTTTGTCTGTTTATTTCTGCAAAATTGCTCTTTTGCGTGCGCTGCTGTCATGTCCTTTTATTTTTTCCCTGGCTTTAAGCACAGTCGTTTTTACAACGTGAATCCACTTTTAACTTTGTGTTCATCCCTTTATTTCTGCAAAAGTGCTCTTTTGCGTGCAGTGCTGTTCTGCATACAGAATGAGGTGGCCATTTTATTACACCTGTGGATCATTTTATATATATATATATTTCTTTATTTCTTCCGCAGCTTACAAGTCACCATGATACAACTTTTAACTTTGTGTTATGTCTTCAAAATCGGTCTTTTGCGCGCTCTCCACCTGTGTTGCCACACAGCTCCTGCTCTTAGCCGCTCCACTGGAGTTATTATCTTCCATGGCTTTAAACACACATCCACTTTCATGCAGTCACCCAAATTTTAACTTTGTGTTCGTCCAATATTGACTGAAATATCACTTTTGTGAGCTGGGGTTCTGCCTAAATACTCGTTTGAAATATGATGATGAGTCACTGCCTCAGTGCGCACACACAGCAGAGCTCATGTGATCCATTAATTCCAGAAGTGATTAGAGGTGTTTTCAGCATCCAAGGTTTGACAGAAAATGATTAATCCGCTACAAAATAATTATTTTATATAGAGTCCAGCGCACAGAGCAGGTGGAATTGTGTGCGCAAGAGGAGAGCCACTCCAAAAATAGCCTCTCAGGTCTTGCCTCAGTGCGCACACACAGCGGAGGTCATTTGATCCATTAACAAGATATTAAATCAACATACTTTTACATACAACAGACATCAACATACAGACATACTTTTACAGCTAGGAACTGTTTTATCAAGCTATAAAAAACATTAAAAATAATTACATTAAGCTGTTCAAAATACATTCCACATGGAGCAGTAAAGAGAGGGAAAAAAGTGTCCAGATGAAACAGTCCTCTGTGATGCCAGAAGTGATTAGAGGTGTTTTCAGCATCCAAGGTTTGGCAGAAAATGATTAATCCGCTACAAAATAATTATTTTATATAGAGTCCAGTGCACAGAGCAGGTGAAATTGTGTGCGCAAGAGGAGAGCCGTTTCAAAATAGCCTCTCAGGTCCTGTGAAGGTGCCAGGTGCACGGATAATGGACTTTTTGCAGACTCGTAAGCACCACACAAATGCCTCTAAGCCGTCGCAGTAACTCAAACACAAACTGCGCCATGCTGTTGTTGCTAAATTTTGAACATCTTGAAATTAACGCCACGCTCAGAGAGGAGCCTCGTTAACTGAAGATAATGCCTCTAAGAGCAACTCTGAGCCACTATACTGCCACGATAGCTCACGAAACAAAAAAAAAAAAAACAGGGTGCATGGCTCCTTCTTCATCCTTCATTATTCGGTAGGACCGCGGCTTTATTCAGTAACATTCACATGCAAATTAGTGGAGCAATCCTGATAGTTAAACACTCTTTGTTTGAGCACGTGAGATTGTCATGCAAGGCTCTCCGTCTGCTCCATCTGCTTTCACTGATCACTGTGCGTAATGTCGCAGGGTGCACTGGATGTACTCATTGGAGCACACGGGGCTATTCAAATGGGCCAACTAGTAACATATCACTCATGAAAACGATCTTTGGCTTTTCACGTGAGGTAAATCTGCCCTACGATTGGATTTTGGAAAACCATGTGACGGTGAACTAATTCCGATTGGACACTCACATTGCGCACGTCATCACATAGCTTCAGTGAGGAGTACAAAGGTGACCGATGGCTGGCTCGAAAGTCTGTGGAGTTAACTTTTCAGCAAAACAAAAAGTAAGTTTCTATCTCATATCATTAAAAAGGTATTTATAATTTCGTAAAGCATGGTCTTAGCCATCGTATTCGATGGCGTCGGCCCCAGAGGGTTAACAGAAAATTAAACCAGAAACCGTACACTGCTGCCAGCTGAATTCTCATGGTGGTGAGGTTTAAGACTGTTCTTAACACTTGTTTAAAAGACAGTATCCTGAAAAAAATAGAGCATTTGCTGTTCTTTGAGTTTTTTTCACTCTTGGCTTTCCACAGATTTATGTCTTTTCTGTTAAGGTTTAGGCAATTAATGGACAAATTTAGACTTATGAGTAAATTACAAGAAATGTGTGCCAACAATCACATAACTTACCAACAACTTATGTCCAGCATGTTGGGAGGTATGAGTCACACACTGGCACTCATTGAAAATTTTCAGCATGCCCAAAATTTTTTGTTAGGATGTGCATCAGCGACCTTCAGCAATGGACTTATGCCAGCGTTTTTTAATATGGTTGACATACGCTGGCTAAATTGTCAAGGTGTGACAGGGCCTTTACCAGCTCTGTGCATCCATGCTATCAGGCACCAAGGCAGACACGCACAATTGATGATCTGAAAGACATCTTGCATAGTTAAAGCAGTGTGTCTGTATTTTTTAAAAGAAAACATGCACAGTGCGGTGTGTTGATCCCACTCGCAGCAAACACTGGCTGCACACTTCATCTCACCGATAATGTGAGAGGTAGGCCAGATTTTTTTGGTGAATCAAAAACTAATCAAAAAATCACAGACTAATCATGGATGACGGCCGCTTTCAGTGGTCCTTCTGCCTCTGCAGGACCCAGTTTGAGGACCTCCTGTCCCGTTCACGCGCACACGTAAACAAATAAAAAAAAAAGAAACTCCGCTGCTTGCTGTGGGGCTGCTCCTTGCTCTTCCCCAAAAAACTCTGTCATAATTGTGTTTAGAAACCAGTCACCATTTGTTTTATTATACATCTGTGTAGTTAATAAGTAAAATAATCTTCATGGACGATTCATTCGCGCACGCACGTAAAAGAGAAAAAAAAGAAAGAAATTACGTTCCCCCTCCTGCGGGACTGCTGCTCGCTCTTCCCCCAAAAACTCTGTCATAATTGTGTTTAGAAACCAGTCACCATTTGACACCAAGTGTCATGTTGAAATAAAATATGTTTAAAAGACAAAAAAGTAAAAGATGACCTGATGAATCGGCACTCCTGCTGAAGAAGAGGAGATTGTGGAGGGTGAAAACCATCTACACTTTGCACAATGATACACAACCACATACACATGGATTGCATTTGGTTGCTTTGCAGTGGTTGGTGGTGGTGATGCTTGTTTTGTTTTGTTTAGACTTTTCCTTAAATTTGGCACAACTGTTCAGTACATTATATATGAAACATTTACTTTTGATACTTGAGTACAATAGATGTCAGATACTTTAACACTTTTACTCAAGTAATATTTTGAAAGGAGACTTTGATTTTCACCAATGTAATTTTATGCTAAGGTATTTGTATTTTCACTCAAGTATCACTTTGAGGTACTTTATATAAGACTGAGTACATTCCAGTAGTTGAAATTCTTTGTATTTTTGTTGAGATTCCAAGCATTTATTCCCATGTTTTGTTTGTAAAAAATGAATAAATTTTTTTGCAGTAATGGAGGAAATAGACAAATGTGGAGACATTCCCATGTGATGTTCTCGAGCCTGTAAGATTTATCATGACTGGAGACAAGGAAGGGCTGGACGCAAATGCAGAGCTCAGACACAAAAGGGATACGGTTAAAAGGTTTTATTGGGTAAGCAGGCAAAAAAAAAAAAAAAAAAAACTATACAGTAAAAGCAGTCCAGAATCAGCAACAGTATCAGAAACATGCAGCTAAGGCGTGGGCCAAAAAACAAGCAGGCAGTCATAACTCACAGCAAGGCAAAAATGGGTTGAGAACAGAGCAAAGTACAGGGCTCGAAGCGAAGGTGCAGCGATCTGGTGGGGAAGTGAGGGAAACGAGCTTTAAATACAGCACGAGTGGTTGATTGAGGACACTTGTGCAGAAAAGTGCCAGAGTGGGGTGTGGCAACTGTGGGGCTGCTCCTTGCTCTTCCACAAAAAACTCTGTCATAATTGTGTTTAGAAACCAGTCACCATTTGCTTTACTATACATCTGTGTAGTTAATTAATAAAATAATCTTCACGCACGCACGTAAAAAAAAAAAAAAAAAACTCCGCTCCCCCCGCTGCGGGGCTGCAGCTCACTCCAAAAACTCTGTCATAATTGTGAATAAAGGACAAAAGAGACATAAGTCCTGCTCACAGGCTAGTACCAGAGACAGGACATGTTCACATCCTCAGTCAAACTCCAGACATCTCCACATCACTACATATTCAGTCCCTGATTGGTCATCGCGGTGCGACAAGACGAAAAAGTTCAGATTTTTCAACTTGGGGAGGAGGGCAATGCAACGTGACGTGATGCAATATCACGCCACAAATGCGCCAATTGCTCAAAATCACTTAATTTGCATCCATCGCGTCGCGCTGCGTGGCTTGGCGCCAAAAAACGTCCTTCCATAGGGATTACATGGCAACCTGTCGCTGCTGTTGCTCGCGTCGCGCCCGGTGTGAACGCGGCACTACAGAAGTTTGTGGGATTGCTTCCCACCCTTTCTGTGTGGAGTTTGCACTCTGGTTTTCTCCCACAATTTAGGGTCTGCTCCTTTCTCTGCCCCTGACCAAGGCAGCATCATTCATTCCTTTGGCTATTTTTGGTCCTATGTATATTTTGTACATAAAAAGGTCACACTAACAGTAAAGGCTGGTGAATTATCGGTAAAATGACAATATCCACGCCTACAGACATACTAAAATTCTCTAAGATAAATATGGACCTGTTTAAAATTGGGTCTCTCAAATCCTCAGCAACAACTTGTTTAAGTGATGCCATAATAATTTCAAAAATAACTGGTTTGAGGCAATCTCTTTTGAATGAGTCCATGTTTGAGATACAGTGAGTTCCAGGTCCGTGGTACATTTTCAGTCTAAACACATTTTCTTGGCAGCAGAGCAACTCCAAAACTTTCAAGCCATAATGTCCACAAATATATCAAGCAAATTTTCTGTCCTTGAACATTGTTCATCATCACTGCTGTCTGAGGAGTTAAAATCACTCTCACAAAATACCCTACACTGCAAAAGTTATTGGTCTAGGTTTAATGAAAAAATAACTTGATTTGAGAAGATTCAGACTAGAAACAAGTGAAATTATCTGCCAGTGCAGTGAGATAATTAGACTTGGCAAGATTTCTTGAAATAAGACAAAATATCTAAGCTTTAGAAAAGTGAGAAATGTCTTAAAATAAGTGTTCAGACACTTATTATGAGCACTTTATTAAGTCAAATAAACTCAAAACTAGCCTGTGAATAGCTCTTTCTAAGTTCATGTCTTTCTCAATTTGAGTGAAAAAATGTTAAAACTAGAGAACCTTTACAAGATTATTCCTCTGAATCCAAGAATACTTATTAATAGTTTTTGTCTTTAAACAAGACTTAGCATTTTCTCCAAATTCAAGAAACCAAAGAATATTGCTCAAAATGTTTATTCAAAAAACAACAAGGTACAACAACGTAAAACGTAAAACAAATGTTTTTTTTAAACGTAAAACATTTTGACTGTTAACTAGAGCTCATTTTATTGAACAGAATTTCCAGGCTGTCATGTCAAAACTTAAACATAGGCATGAAAGTCACCACAGCCAATTTGAAGTAACACTCAACATTTTTGACGTTTTATGCATTACCTCAGTCTCCAGTCCATGACAAGCTGGTAGACACCATTCTTTAAACTGTGATTACAGTAATGGACACAGATAGCTGACCGTTAGCTTAGTTTAGCTTGAACACAGGGAGTATATGTGTAATACCTCTACCTACTGTCATTCGATTTTTAAACCTAGATTAGCATGTAAATTAATGTTTAAAAGAAACACTTACAAAATTAAGCTGTGTGGCACATGCACAAACCACAGTGGAAGTGATTCTCAGCAAGTCATCAAGGTTTTGCGCATGAGCCGTTCAGCTTAATTTCCTAAGTATTTGAATAGAAAGTAATATAAAATGCTAATCTTAGTCAAAAAAATGATAACATGACATCACCCAGTCAATAAAAATAACAAAAAGCATGAAGGATCGTCTAAAGTTATCTGATGACTGTATGTAGAGTTATTACCCAAATACTCTCGGCGTTTGAGCTAAGCTATGCTAGCAGTCAGATATCTTTGTCCGTCTGGTACTCATTACTGTATCACAGTCAAAAGAATGGAGTCTACCTGCTTGTTATGGGCTGGGGACTCAGGTAAGACACAAAACATCAAAAAGGTTGCGGTGTTTCTTTAAACACTACTACTTCTCAACAAAGTCTTTCCATTCTGCCAATGGCTTTTTTGTATGAGCCAGTGGCGTCTCGCTCATGGATACTGTCCTTCAAGACTTTTGTCTGAATGATGGACAAAAGAGTTGCCACACACTTTGGATAGGTAAGATGCATGGTGTAGTAGTAAGCCATCAGATAGAGCAAACCGTGACTGAGATCTTCTTTGGCAATTGTGGTGATGGGTGTGGTTCCAATGGCCACAAGACAACAGGACCCGTCAAATAGGACACAGGACTGAAGAGAGGTCTTTTCTGGAGGTAAACCGCAGGATCTTCTGTTGGCTAAACAGCAAGAACAAACAAAATAAATTTTTGTTAGGGTGGCGCAGATATCAAAAATACCTGAGCAGTCAACTGCTACCTAACAACTGTGATTGTTAGGCACAATTCTGTTATTTACATGGTTTGGTACCCTCTTTTATATCTACTTATTTGAATATTAAATCCGTTTAAGTTGATAAATCAGGAAAACTGATGATTTGTGCTCTACTAGTGTCAGAAAGCTATATTGTCACTGTGTATACCTTTATTATTGTTATTACTAGGTCATATTAGCATAATGGGTTATTACAAATAAAGTCTTATATTAACAATGCTTTCTTTGTTAAAGATCTGTGTTTAGGTGTTAAGGTGTCATTTTTATCATGGCAAGGCAAACTATTTCAAAGTGTAGATTATGTTATTTATTAAGACAGCACTGTACTGAGCTCTTTAGTACTTTGTACAAGAGAGAACAGTTACCAGAATCAAATCCTTGTATGTGCTGCATACGAGGTCTATTAGAAAAGTATCTGACCTTATTATTTTTTTCAAAAACCATATGGATTTGAATCACGTGTGATTGCGTCAGACAAGCTTGAACCCTCGTGCGCATGCGTGAGTTTTTTCCATGCCTGTCGGTTGCGTCATTCGCCTGTGAGCAGGCTTTGAGTGAGGAGTGGTCCAGCCCCCTCGTCGGACCGCCGCGACGTGCGGAATTCCTCCGCACGTCTGTCTCAATGTGCCGAAAAAGTGCTGATGTCCACGTCTTTTCACAATCCCTGTGCTAGCCAGACGACGTCCCGGATAAAACACAGCGTCCAGTTTGGAAATGAACGGCACATTCCACTGTTACAGGAGTTTTTGTCATGGAAAGAGGAGCGGAGGCTTCGCGCGTCGCGGCGGTGCCGCATGGCGCACAGCAACGCCGTAATGAACCCTCACGGGACATGTTCTGGCATGTCCAGGCACATCCACAATTTCTCGGATAATCACTCGATGGAAAAAAGCACCGACAGCTGTCTGAACGCCATCTCAAAGCCGTCCTGTGAGACCAAAATGGAGGTGGTTTTGTCTCGCTCCAGTAGCGAATCCATCGTGACGTGCGAAGCCTCCGCTCGGCTTTCCATGACAAAATCTCTTGTTAAAAGTGAAATCTGCCGGAAAATGGTTGATGTCCAGCTCTTGTGATAACCAGAGAAATGGCACACGATGGTCACGGATCCAGATAGCCATCCGTTTAGAAATGAAATGGTCGTTCAGCCTGTCGATGGCGGCTTCGGAGCGCGGCGTGCCCCACAGCTGCTGGGGGCCATCCTTAAAGTGACAGTAACACTCCTTATTCTCTACCAAGCCCGTAACATTTTCACCGAAAGCCAGATAAATTTTTCTAATGGTTTCCAGCTGCCAGTCTCTAACAGTTTCTGAAAAAATTCTGATGGAAAAAAAAGCCCAAATCATTCAGCCATTTCCTGACAATGAAAATCCGACGAGGGGGCTGGACCACTCCTCACTCAAAGCCTGCTCACAGGCGAATGACGCAACCGACAGGTGTGGAAAAACTCACGTATGCGCATGACGCAATCACACGTGATTCAAATCCATATGGTTTTTGAAAAAAATAATAAGGTTGGATACTTTACTAATAGACCTTGTATATGCACTGTACATTCACATGTTGCTTGCACCGGAAACAAATTCTAACAACAGGCAACATTAGGTCACACTGCCATCTGATTATGCTCGCAACATTTGACATATCGTGCTGCAGTCGATGGGCTGCATGAAATCATCATCAACATTGAACCCGGGCCTTCACAGCAGTGGTCAAATGACAGCGGATGGCTTGCGAGTTCCCATTCGACCCACACTCAGCCAGAGTCAGCTGAAGTCCAGGTGCCACCCACAAACACCCAACACCACTCGCAGGGCACTTAGAAAAGGTGGGGCCATTCATGCTTCCCGAACGAGAGCAGAGCATAGGCAGCCACTTTCGAACTGGCTTGCATGAAGCCCTGCATTTTCTTGGTGCCCTGTGAGTGTGTTGTTTCCCCCTGAGCAACACAAACGATGTGCAAGTCTGCGGTGTCTCCCCCCAGCAACACAAATGGTATGCGAGTGTTGCTGGTTTTACTGTGTTATTGGGGTATTTCAGCTTTCTGGCTGCTCCCCTCCCCCCCAGAAGAACAAATCGTGTGAGAGTGTGCCCACCCTGCCACTCCAGCTGCATGTCACAATGCCAGCATGCTATCCGACCGATCTGGCGTGTTATGTAACACAACATCCACAAGGTCCGTCCGTCATATTTCAGCTTGACTGCCAGATCAGCCACATCCTGGAGCTATGAGCTCAGGACAGGTGGATGTGTTGCTCCTTGGTGATGTGATGTCTGTGTTGACATGATCACATGCACTCACACCAACTATAGTTATGTGTTTGTAAGGGGACCATGGTTGACATGTAATCAAGTCAGTGAGTAGGATGTCATTCAAAATTAAGCAGGGAGGGAGCTGACCAGTGACTGTGTTCCTGCGGCTTGCACCACTCCACATCGCACACCACCACATCTGCAATGCAAAACTGGGAAACACATGTTGTCACATGTGCTCCACTCACCCATGTGCAAGGCACAGTGGTACACTTGAGTCTGCAAATGAAGACAACATGGGTAAAAATAAAAAACATACTAGATCACTTTTGGATCACCCCAACCATATGTCAGCATGCACAGCGATTAGCATGCAGTCACAGCTGCACCTGACCGCTGTGTCATAGCTACTCACAGCTGGAGAACACATATTGTGCCATGAGGAACATCACCTCTCAACATACCACGACAATGCACATGTATCAGCATGCTCTCCTGACATGGTAAAAAATTCAAACACATATCACCTTTGGAACACATTCAGCAGTACCTCAGTATGCACTGGACACCATCAATCAGGCTGCCCATGTGAAAATATACGTCTGATCATGTGAACGACCAGCAATCCAAATGTCATGTCTCCCACATGAGTTACAGTCCACGTGACACAGTGATCTTTGGTGTGCCGCGTGCTGGACAGCTGGATGAGCAGAGCCAAGTTCTGGGTGAAATGCTTGGAGCATTTTCAATGGGAAAAAAATATATACAGTATATTTTCTATCTGTTCTTTAGTGGAAAAGCCAACACATTTGGTCAGATACAGTCAAAGCCACTCTGGTCTCTGTGTTGCATGATTGCTTTGACTGTGGTTTCTGGATTTGTTAATGTTTGTTTTTTGTTTGTTTTGTTTTTTTGTATTTTGTTTTTTTATTTTTTTTTATTTTTTTGGAGCAGGAGCACAATGGGAGCTGAGTTTAAAATTCTGTGTCTGATGGTCAATTATGGGCTTCTGATTTGGCAAAGCTCACAAGCAGGGACTACCCGATACAGCCTATGCAGGTCAGACAGCGCTGTATGGGTTTTGATGTTGTGTTATCTGGAGTGTTCTCTCTCTCTCTCTGTCTCTCTTTAATGTCCCTGCTGAGAGGACAGTGCAGGAACAGTGAGGAAATGTGACATCATGCTTTCATACACTGCCAAACTTTGCTCAAGTCCACCTTTTTCCAGTGCATATGTGTCTTTAAGTGTCAAAATTGCAGCAGGTCCAAAGACAAAGAGATTTCTTTAGGGCCCCTTGACACATAACATGAAGTTGGGCGAAAGAAGCAGAAACCATCTGAAAAAAAAAAGAAAAGAATTGGTGAGCCGTGAAAAATTCCATTCGGGAGGGACACATGGTCAGACAGGCATGAACGATCCCGTGGCGGTGGTTTTGTGCACGCTCGTGTGCACATGCACAAATACAGTGTGAGCATGTGAGAGGTGTGATTCCACATCGCACTCACACAGCAGTGGAAGCAATCACATATTGGACAAATGTACATAAATCAACAAAAATGTGTAGGGACAAAATAATCAGCACAAAACATAACAATGACCATACTGTTTAAATGTAAGACAATCATGTTACTAGTAATGATTCTGTTCTCGCTGTAAAATGAATAAATGAATGAAAAACATACACACACACACAAAAAAGAAGCAATGTTTACTCTTACTGTGTAGGCACTCTTGAAAAACTATTTCCATCGGGATTAATAAAGTCCTTGTTATTCTTATGATGTGAAACTGATGCCTGATGACTTGACTGTGTTGGAAATGATGGAACAAATGGATTTTGTTTTGCTTTGTAAAATATTTAATTCCTGTTATAAAGAGCAGACAATACAAGAATTATCCTCCTGTTGTCCAGCTGTCCAGTGTCCACTGAGGCATTGATGACCATGTTGCAAAGGTGATATGTGTTTTTATTTATTACCATGTGAGGTAGGGGTGGGCAACTTGTTCTGGAAAGGGACAAGAGGGTGCAGGTTTTCTTTGCAGCCACTCACTCCAACAGGTGATTTCACTGATTAATATTACTTAGAGCAGATGGAATCACTTAATCAGAACTTATCTCTGGCATGGGAGACAGACGCTTGAACCAGAAGAGTCATTCAAGTTTTTCATGGCCTGTTAACACCAAGAATGGTGTTTGTGCCCCCTAAACCCAATGGGTGCCACTCAGTCAAGGCCATCTTGACTGCCAGCAGTTTGCAACCACCAATGGCATAATTATGGACCGCAGATGTTAATTTGGAGAATAGAAAGGCAAACGGTTCTCCACTGGTTATCTTCCCAATGTGTCTTCGCAGCCACCGTACCAGAGGCTTCCAGTGGATTGTTTGCTGTTGTGACACTCTTCCAAGCTTTACAGGGTTGCATATGTTTATTTTATTTCTGTTTAGCACTCTTCTGGTTGTTAAGTGTATCTACTCTGAATCTTATTTAACTACAGTCCTGTTGTGAATCGCTAGCGGTTAGCATTTGCTAACAGTTAGCATTTGCTAGCAGTTAGCATTCGCTAGCTAGGTCGACTCACCCCCCCACCCACCATTACTTTTATAGCTGTTTTTTTTTTTACCTGCTTAACACTTCTGTTAGTTTGTCAGTGTAACTGCTGTGAATTTTAGGTCATTATTTTACTCCTGCATAAATCTTAGGAGTGGTTAGCATTTTTGCTTAGGGTTAGCTTATGTTTGCTGTTCAACCCCCCCCCCCTCCCTGTTTCTTGAATACTTCTGTTAGTTTTTTAGTGTAACTGTTGCAAATTTTAGCTTAGTACTTTACACTTGTGTTAATCTTAGGAGTGGTTTACTCTTAGGGTTTTTTTTTTTTTTACTTTTAACTTTTTTTTAAACTGTTCCGAATTTTAGCTTAGTACTTTACTCTTGTATTAATCTTAGGAGTGGTTTACTCTTACTTTTTTACTGTTCCTACAAGTCTAATACTTCTGCTACTTTTTCAGTGTAACTGCTGTGAATTTTAACTAATTTATTTACTTCTGTGTGAATCCTGTGTGAGCTTTAGGAGTGGTTAGCTTATCCATTTTTGCTTAGCTTGTGCTTGCTTGGCTGTGTTCTTGAATTTCCAAGTGCACAAAGTACACTACTTTACACCTTTTGTAAATCCTGTGTGATGTTGGAAGATAGGGTGGCTCTTTATGAGAGCCATACAGCGCATGGCCTCGAATCGCCCTAATTAAATAAATACATTAATGCTTTCTCAACAAAAACCTGAGGTTTTGAACTGAGGACACAGACTGTTGTTTTCACTCTTATCTCTGAGCCCATCTTAAGATAAGCTCTCGAAGGCACTTATGTGAGCCCCAACCCTTGCTCCACAGCAACAGAGTTCTTCAAAGAAGCCCTTGCTTGTTTATCATTTAACTTTTGGTCACTATAAATTACATGACATTATAATTGCTTCACGTCAGAATGTGAACTTCCCCAGGCCCAGAGAACCACCTTTTATGGCCTCATGCCAAGGCAAGAACCTCGCCAGACACTGCAAGAAGATGCCTTGACAACCAGCTATTATCTCTAGGTCTAAGTAAATAGAAAGACCTTTGCTTAAAATATAAATTGAATCAGTATTCTTTTATTCACATATAAAAATTTCTAATGTTGTTTGTATTGATTAATCAAGCAAATGCTTTGCATGTATTCCATTTAATTGATATGTGTTCCTTGCAACTGACGTGTGTTAAATGTGATGTTTCTGACTTATCCATGTTTTGATAACCGTGGAAAATTATGTTTACCAAGTGGTGTGTGCAGGATGTGTTTAAGCCTCTAATAACATTATATTCATCCCAAAAATGTCTTAGAACAAATAGTATGCCAAAATAGTTAATGTATTTAAATAACTGAATCATTTTTGTCTGCCTTTCTGAGCACATGAAGTTTCTGTAAAGTTACACACCCTAAATGGGTGGCGTTTAATGACGTAAGTCCCTTTAAACATTTAGAACAGACTTTCTTCTGCCTTCTTCTGTGGACTCTCAGGCAACGCTCTCTCTTCCCTTCTAAAAATGCGTAATTGTATTTTTGGGTCAACAAGGCCCCATGCTAAGCTAAGCTAAGCTACCACGTGGCATTCATTCATTCGCTGCTATCCTTTGATAACTTAAACAAGTTTTAAGGTTCATCAAGTCTTTCAAATTTTTAAAAGAACTTCCAAGCTGAACTTTACAAAATAATAGCAAATTGAAAGAAAAGCTTTCCTTTTCTGTAATTTTCCAACGCTCTTAAAGTTATTAACTTTTTTTTCTAAATTCACAAAGACTTTTAATCTGGCTCCAACAAACCTTTTAAAAGCTACCAGAACCCATTTTCAACAAATGCCTTCCACCTCTGGGGTCCAGCAAGCTGATGATGGAGCTGATTTCAAACCATCAGCCATCCTGTTGCTAAAGCCAGCTGACACTGAAGCCTTGGCTGAAGCCTTGGGATCACCTGGGAGGACCCAAGTGAGCATGCTGCAAAGAGCCTAACACATCAACGATGGGCGGTTGGGTCCATCCAAACCATCTCTTCAACAGATCAGCTAAGTGACTCAGTTAAAGGTTCCAGAAAAGGGGTTTTGTTGTCAATGGATGCAAAGTGGCTTCTTTTTAAACATATTCATATGTTTGTTTAATAATTTTCTTAAAAAATAATTGGCTTCAAATTTCATCACTAAATTCTAATCAGATTTATTTACCTAAAGTCATTAAGCTTTATCTCTCTACTTTCTTTCAACGTCTCATGAGTAAGCACATTGTTTCCATAAATAAACTTATTTAATCACTGTCTACAAAAATGCCAGTAAACTGTTCAGTTCTTGTATACTTGTAAATAAAATGTAAATATTTCTGCTGTGGTTCATTTTGTGTTCAGAAGGAAACCCTTGGTCAATCGTATCATAGAATTCAGACTTTCAGACTCGAGACTGATTAATTCACTTGAGACTGGTTGAATAATTTGAGACTGATAAATTAATGAATGTTTAACTTAAAGTACCTATGCTTTAAATAGGTGGTGCCCTGAGGAAATCAGATATTAAATAATAATTATTAAACCCTAAAATTGTTAATTATTTTGGTTACCCATTAAATGAAGTCTAGGCCAATCGAATTCAATTTGAGAGTTTACCAATACTCTCCGTGAGGCCAATAACATTTTGAGGCTTAACTACTCATTCACGACATTAAATTAGTGCCTCAGTGTCAGGTGCCATTCATTCCAAATAATTAAATTAATGTAATTTCATTACAGTTATTTTGGGTGCGCCCGCGTGAGATTTAGAATTTCACTACATATATTTATTGGTGCCCCGTTGTCAGGTGATTTATGAAAATTTGCTATAGCCGTGTCCGTAAGTTAGAACAGCTTCTTAGCTCAGTGGAGTTAGATGTTACGGGGGCTCCAGATGAGGTTAGTGTTGGACCAGCAAGCGTGCCCATTAGCATCAGCATAGAAACGCTGGCTGTGGAAGGACAGCTTTCAGATGGTGGCTTGGTGGAGGAAGCCCCATAGGGCTTGGTGCCCGGTTGTGGTACCCCGATCACACTCGCCACTGCGAACTGTGAATCAGTTCTCCCCCTTGGATTTGCCTGATGTGAATTATCTGAGCCCACGAATGACTTCCACTCCTGTCTCCAGGCAGAAACGCCAGACTTTAGTGATAGGGGATTCTATCACCCGCAAGGTCAGGTTACAGACGCTGGCTGATGTTAAATGGATTCCTGAGGCCAGAGCTCCTGACATTGCCTCCCATCTTAGGGTGTTGGCGCTGCAGAAGGGAAAAACAGACGAAGGAACATGACATGAGATATAGTCACATAGTTATTCACGTCAGCACCAGTGATGTCAGGATGAAGCACTCAGAGGTCACAAAAATGGATAGAGAGGACTTGTGACGATGCCAGAAAGATGTGTCGACATTGATTAATAGTCTCTGGTCCCCTCCCCTCCCGGGGTAATCATGAGGCATTTAGCAGGCTGACATCATTAAATAGGTGGCTGCGCAATTTTGTAGAAAGCAAGGCTTTAACGTTATTGATAACTGGCCTTTGTTCTGGGACCACCGTGGCTTGCTGATGCCAGATGGCCTCCACCCTACTGTGGAAGGCACTGCCATCATGTCTGCGAACATAGATAGAGCTGTACAGGGAGGGTAACATTAAGAATTTACAGCAGGCCACGGAGCAGGTGATTAGAGACCTGGCAAGGCTTATGACAAATGTGGTTGTGGAATCCATTAGCTTCGTGGGGAAATTAGTGCAGAAAATCCACTATGGTGATAGTGCAATTTATCTGCCAGGGAGGGAAATTCAACAAGTTGAGACTGTGGCCTGCTTCCTTAGACGTGTCCATAAAAATCATAGAGTGATATGCTTTGCAAGCTTAATACCCATTACTACAATGGATGATGTTGAAATTGAGGATGGCCCAATCGTTGTTCCAGCAATATCAAAGATTTTGTGTCTGCTACCTACAACTCGTGTGGAATGTCTCAAACCTAAACCTACTTCTAGGCATCTTATCTATGCTACTCTGGAACTACCCCTAAACCCAAACAGTCCAACTGTCAACCCCACTGAGGTCTTTAGTCTGGGTCTAATTAACATAAGTGTTGTATGGCTGGGGGGCCTGGCTGCCTTTTTGTTTCTGTCTTTTGTTTTTCCTTCCAGGTGGCTTGCATTTGGGACTGAGTGGCTGTGTTGCTGAGGTTATCAGGACCTCACCCTGATCACCTGCGGCTCGTCAGGACTCACAGCTGAGGTGCATCTATATGGATTGGAACATGGTGGCATTTAAGACTGGAGTATACAGTGTGTATTTGCCAGAGACTCGACCTTGTGACCAGACGGGTGAGATCGTCGTCTCGGGAGCCATCTCATCATCAGTGGATGCAGAGAACGTCCAGGGTTTGATGCACGGTCTGTGAAAGAGGAGGGGGTGAGGTCTCACGCTCGTCAGCACACTTCCTGAGGTACGTTAGATTTTGTGACTAACATTTATACAGTCAGTAAATGTGGTGTCCCTCACACCTTATTATATTGAGCTGTACATTAGTCATGTATCGGCTTCCACTGCAGTGGAGTTTTATGAACTGGATGTTCCATGCCTGCAGGTTGGGAAGCTGATTAGTAATCAAGCCAGGAAGTGTTGCTGTTTGTACACCTTTAAGTGTTCTCTCTGTGTGTAGAGTGTGGACTCACATAATGGTTCCTTCTTTCACAGACTCGGTTTGTTGCGGCCACCTGGGGGGTGTCGGCGGGGTCCTTGGGTCCGAACAGCTTCTGGCTCTGGACCGTTAGCACTGCTGGGAGCGCACCGTATCACCACCACGCCAGACCGCACACTCTTTTGTTGTTTTTTGTATCACTGTTATGTATTAAATTCAGTTAGCCTTTGTACCGTGCTCTGCTTATTTCATACTGGGTCCTTCAAACGCTGGTCGGTTCTCCGAGCTGCGTCCGACACATAACAATAAGATCAGTATCCTCAAAATCATTGTTGGTTAATGATCTAATTATTGATCATCACTTAGATGTGATTGGGGTATGTGAAACCTGGCTTAAACCTACAGCTGTTCTCCCCTTAAATGAGGCCTGTCTGCCAGCATATACATTTAGTCACATCCCTCATGATGTGAAACAATTCAGGGGTGTTGCTCTTATTTATAAATCTAGGTTTAGGTTATTAGCTGTTGGGTGTCACAAATATAACTCATTTGAGCATCTGATTCTCCGCTTTGCTCAGGATATTACGCATTGCCAAGGTCAGAAGGATAAAAATCAGCCGTATTACTTTGTCACTGTATATAGGCCTCCTGGCCCATATTCTGACCCATATTCTGAATTCTGCATCTCTAACATGTCAATGAGTGCAGATAACATTCTGATCATTGGTGACATTAACATTCATATAAATAAGCTTTATGATCCCTTCTGCAAAGCATTTATGGAAATTATGGATGCATTAGGATTTCGGCAATGCATTCAGGACTCAAAGCACATTAGTGGAAATACCCTGGATTTGATTCTCGCACGTGGTATTGCTGTCACGAATATTGACATCATGCCCCTCACATCAGTGGTCTCTGATCACTCACTTATTAAGTTTACAGTTTTGTTGCTGTGTTTTGTGGAACAACAACCTTATTTATCACTACGGCGATGCATCAACTCCTCAATTAATACTGAACTCAAAGCTAGACTGCCTGATGTCTTAGGTTCACATTTGCCAAATAACCAATCAGTAGACAGTCTTGTGGATAGTTTAAACTCAGTGCTGAAAACTACACTCGACATGATTGCGCCACCTTTGTTAAAATTGTGCCCCCCCAAAACAGTCACCTTGGTTCAATGATTACCTGTGTGACCTCAAGCATAAGACAAGAGGTTGAGAATCCAAATGGCATAGTTCAAAATTAGAAGTATTCCACCTTGCGTGGCATGATGCTATCTTAGATTATAAGCACGCATTACTGGCTACAAAGCGGCCCTATTACTCTGATTTGATCAACAAAAAACAAGCATAACTCAAAGTTCTTGTTTGACACAGTGACAACACTTATTCATGGACAACCACCTGTAGTTCGTTCTCATTTTACAGCACAAGATTTCTTGAATTACTTTGAGAAGAAAAGAGAAGACATTAGGTTAAACATATCCCAGCATGCCTTAACCCAGCCACTACACCTGACTATTGAGGTGGGCTCCATGACTGAGGTATTACCTAGATTTACAGAATTTGAGAATATCTCTCTAGGCATGCTGACAAAAGTCGTTACGTCAACAAAAAGCACAACCTGTCTATTTGACCCTATGCCACCAAAACTGTTTAACTTTGTGCTATATCAACAAAATCGCTCTTTTGCATGCTCTCCTTCTGTGGAGCTGCACAGCTCTGCTCTGCTTTTAGTGGCTTCACTGGAGTTATTTCTTCTGCAGCTTTAAACACACATCCACTTTCACGCAGTCATCCAAATTTTAACTTTGTGTTCATCCATTACTTACTGAAAAATCACTCTTTTGTGAGCTGGTGTTCTGCTTAAATGCTCCTTTGGAGCATGATGAGTCACTGCCTCAGTGCACAGTGAGCACACACAGCGGAGCTCATGTGATCCATTAACAAGATATTAAATCAACCATCGTGTAGTGTAATATATTTATTTATAATAATAATAACTGGGAGATCGGCTCACACCGGGGAACCATAAATGTAGCACTTGTTTATAAAGCCTCCACACGGGAACACCAATAAATTTAACAAAATATAGTGATTAAGTAGTTAAACTCCCAAATTGAAGTAGATTGGACTAGGCCCCAGCTAATGGGTCACCAAAATAATTAACAATTTAGGGTTTAATATTTGTTATTTAATTATTACTTGGGGCACCACCTATTTGAAGTATAGGTACTTTAATTTAACATTCATTAATGTATCAGTCTCAGATTAATTAATCAGTCTCAATTGGAATTGATCAGTCTCTGCTCTGAAGTCTGAATTCGCCCGATACGGTTGACCAAGGGTTTCCTTCTGAACACAAAATGAACCACAGCAGAAATATTTACAATTTATTTACAAGTATACAAGAACCGAACGGTTTCCTGGCATTTTTGTAGAGGCCATGTGCTAGGAACTGTTTTATCAAGCTCTAAAAACATTAACAATAGTTACCTTAAGCTGTTCAAAATACATTCCACATGGAGCAGGAAAGAGAGGAAAAAAGCATTGAGATAAAACAGTCCTATGTGATTCCAGAAGTGATTAGAGGTGTTTTCAGCATCCAAGGTTTGGCAGAACATGATTAATCTGCTACAAATAATTATTTTATACACAGCGTCCAGCGCACAGAGCAGGTGGAATTGTGTGTGCAAGAGGGCAGCTGCTCTAAAAATAGCCTCTCAGGTCCTGCGTAGCTGCCAGGCGCACGGATAATGGGCTTTTAGCAGCCTCATAAGCACCACACAAATGCCACTAAGTTGTCCCAGTAACTCATACACAAACTGCCCCACACTGTTGTTGCTAAATTTTGAACTTCTTGAAATTAGCACCACGCTCAGAGAGGAGCCTTGTTAACTGAAGATAATGCCTCTATGAGCCACTCAGAGCCACTCTTCTTCCACGATAGTTGAAGAAACCCTCTCATAGCAAGAAAACATGCTGCGTGGCTCATTATTCATTATCCATTATTCGGTGGGACCCAGGCTTTATTTGCCTCACTATATTTTCTCATTGAGGCAGGGGAAATTGAATTCTGTGCTCATTTTGATTTTCCTTTCATTGTCAACAAATGGAGTTAACAGAAAATTAATCCAGAAACCGTACACTGCTGCCAGCCTAATTCTTGTCTATCTATCTATCTATCTATCTATCTATCTATCTATCTATCTATCTATCTATCTATCTATCTATCTATCTATCTATCTATCTATCTATCTATCTATCTATCTATCTATCTATCTATCTATCTATCTATCTATCTATCTATCTATCTATCTATCTATCTATCTATCTATCTATCTATCTATCTATCTATCTATCTATCTATCTATCTATCTATCTATCTATCTATCTATCTATATATATATATATAGCATTTGCTGTTCTTTGAGCTTTTATCACTCTTGGCTTTCCACTGTTAGATTTATGTCTTTTCTGTTAAGGTTTAAGCGATTAATGGACAAATTTAGACATATGAGTAAATTACAAGAAATGCGGGCAAACAATCACATAACTTACCCACAACTTATGTCCAGCATGTTCGGGACATATGAGTCACACGTTGGCACTCATTGAAAATTTTCAGCATGCCCAAAATTTTTTGAGGAGCTCCGTTTGTTAGGACGTACATCAGCGAGCTTCAGCGTGTTTCAGCGTGCTTCAACTTGCTCTTAACTTATAAGAAAACTTACCTTTAACATATTGGACATATGCCAGCATTTTTTAATATGGTTAACATACGCTGGCTAAATTGTCAAGGTGTAACAGGGTCTTTACCAGCTCTGTGCATCCACACTATCAGGCAGCAAGGCAGACACGCACAATTGATGATCTGAAAGACATCTTGCATAGTTCAAGCAAAGTAGTGTGTCTGTGTATTTTTTTAATGCACAGTGCTGTGTGTTGATCCCACTAGCAGCAAACACTGGCTGCATACTTCATCTCACTGATGACGTGAGAGGTAGCCCAGATTTTTTTGGTGAATCAAAAACGAATCAAAAAAAAAAATCATAGACTAATCATTAAATACTGTAGCTTTTTCAGGCTGATTCTTACTGCATTCAGTTAAAGTTTTAATCCATTTGTCAACAGGGTGCATGGTGGATTTATGAATGTGGCTTTTGAGGAAATCAATGCAGAAAAGCTGCACTCAGCAGAGCAAGGAACATCACTGTACAGGTGAGGCTTTATAATTTAATTCAATGTTGTTTTTTTCCATTTGTTATGAAAGAATCATGCATACATCCCAAGACTGAGATCTCTTTTTCCTTTTTTTTTGGGGGGGGGGGGGGGGGGGCATTCTTTGATGTATCTAGAGCATGGTAATATCTTCATACAACAATGTCAACAACAGGATCAATGCCAGTTGGAAACCAAAAGCAAACAGGAAAAAAGCAAATTAAATGAAGCACGTAGAAGTAGTGGAATATGTATTCTGGGTAATGAAGAATGTGATGAAGATAAAAGCAACTTTTATCCACAAGCATGGAAATGAATGAAGAACAAATCATTTTACTGGAAAGGTGTACCAAAGTTTGGTCATTTTATGACAGCATTAAGTGGAATGGAATTTACAAGAGGGTAAATTTTGACCATTGCATTGTACCACACCAACACTCCCTGAATGTCTGCTTCGTGTTGGAGCAATTGACATTGCAGAATCTGACACAGATTCTGAAACTAGTGCTTGTGACAGTGATTCTGACTTGGCATCTGATGGATATGACACCAAGTAGTACGATGTGATACACCATGTACTTAACACTTCATTCTTCTTTCTTTTTTTTTTTTTCTTCAAATAATGGTAGCCATTTTGAAATTACAAGGTCAACCTTATGATTTATGTTTTTCAAAAATACTTAAATTAATTTCACATGCAGGAAAACATGATTAGACACTATCATCAAAACTGGTCAAGGTCAACCATTTTTACAAAAGTTCATTGACCTTTTGAAGTTTCGGGGCCAAAGCACCCTCATTTAAGGATGGATGCATAACAAACTATATATTTTTTGGAATCGTTATGACGTGAGTAATTCGTTATGCATATTGATATTATTGTGACAAATTTAAATTTTGACCTTTGTTTGACCTTTGTTGACCCTTTCCGAAAATGCCCGGAAGTTTGAAGAGGGCAGCCCAAGGAAAAATCCATCCATCCATCAGGGAACCCAAAATGACTTTCAAACATTTGTTCCTAGAGTTTGTCACAGGGTGTGCAAGCTGGTCTTCTACTATCTGATTTTTTTCTCCAAACCATCCCATCTGAGCTGCTCCTTTGATATGTTGATTACTAATCATGTCCATCCTCCTCACTCCCAAAGGGAATCGCAAAATCTTCATGGCACCACAGTGGCTTAGTGGTTGTCACTGATGCCTCACAGAAGTTTGTGGGATCACTTCCCACCCTTTCTGTGTGGAATTTGCACTCTGGTTTTCTCCCACAATCAGAACCATGATTATTTAGGGTCTGCTCCTTTCTCTGCCCCTGACCAAGGCAGCATCATCCATTCCTTTGGCTATTTTGGCCCTACGTATCTTTTGGAAATAAAAAGGTCACACTAACACTAAAGGTTGGTGAATTATCGGTAAAATGACAGCTCTTCTAGAGCTACGAGGTTGACCCCAACATGTGGAAGCATGCTGAATAGTGACCTCCATCCCTGACTGAATATTCTTTTATCACTAGGAATATGGCTGGTATCAGACAGTTCTCGTTTAGTGCGAACATTATGCGGTTCACGTAACTTGATGGTGGCTTTGGACCATTGATCTTTAGGAATATGTACAACTGGTTCATGTAAATTAATCATTCCACATCTTCCACCCCAATTGGGAGGAAGGTGAGCATAAAAATTGGTCCCGCATAGCCAGTAATAATCAGTGAGGGCTCTAGTGCCCTTCTGAGTTGGCGCTGTGGCTGCACAGTAACAGCGCTTAACATAAGGGGTCTGGGTTGTGTTACACCAGAAACGGTCTGCGTCCCTGAAGAGGTGGGCCTTATTCCACTGGGTCTTATCCTGTTTACAGGTTTTGTTTCTGTCGCATTCATTTTTTTCCTGCTTTATTTACATAATTTCATCATTTCATTTCATAATTTTCATTTCAATTTCATATTTCAATTGTGATCTTATATTTTATCTTATTTTGGCACATATTTTATATTTTATCTTAGAATTTTATATTGCTCTCTGTTTAATGTTGCACCATTATATCGAAGCAAATTCCTAGTCTGTGAATCCTGTTCATTGGCAATGGCAATAAACTTCTTCTGATTCTGATAATTGCAGAAGGTGTAATTAAAATTGCAGGAGTGAGGTGGAAGCCACCCAAGCAGGTTTGAGCCATTCCCAATTACGCAATAATCAAAGCTATGATAAGGCATTAAATCAGTTATCAGTAGGGGGTCCTGCACCTGGGGCCATGATAACATAGGAGGTAAACCGGAACAGTTCTTTCCCTCCAAGGGAGATGCAGCGGTTTTGTTCAGAGGTACAGAATAATTTCCTGGGTAGGTTGACAGGCCTATCAAACAATCAGTATTAGCTCGAGACGTTGGAGTAGCATGTAGTCGTTATGTGTGGTGGAAACCGGCATATGTGTACAGACATAACAGTTGGTATGGTTCACTAGGTGTGAAGTGTAATTTACGTAGCGCCACCATATGTTGGTGTGGTAAGGATGTTGTGGTTCATCAGGGTGGTCGATGTATCGTATTTCCATCCGGGTGAGAGGTTGAATGGGAGCTGATTCATCAGGAGCGGTTTCAGACGAAGGATGTCGTTCCCACATCTGCCAGAAGAGGTGTCCCAGTAGACAGGAACATGCTGAGATCACAACACACCAGACTGTCTGCCAGACTCACCCACAACCACGGCGCTTGGCACGTGGGTTGGGTGTACTCTGCGGATCAGTCATTGGTGCTAGGCCGCAGCGCCACCTATAGACCACTCTAAGTGAGTAAGGATCTCCCTGCTTCACAGACGCTGAGACGAGACACCACTATACAGTGAATCCCCTTTGTAGACAGACTTCCCCTTACTCGTTTGTGGTAACAATCAATCAATCAATTTTTTTATATAGCGCCAAATCACAACAAACAGTTGCCCCAAGGCGCTTTATATTGTAAGGCAAGGCCATACAATAATTATGTAAAACCCCAACGGTCAAAACGACCCCCTGTGAGCAAGCACTTGGCTACAGTGGGAAGGAAAAACTCCCTTTTAACAGGAAGAAACCTCCAGCAGAACCAGGCTCAGGGAGGGGCAGTCTTCTGCTGGGACTGGTTGGGGCTGAGGGAGAGAACCAGGAAAAAGATATGCTGTGGAGGGGAGCAGAGATCAATCACTTATGATTAAATGCAGAGTGGTGCATACAGAGCAAAAAGAGAAAGAAACAGTGCATCATGGGATCACTTGTTCAATAGGCTTGGAGTCTCAAGGAAGGGAGGGGGTTCCCCCTGCTCACTTCCTGTCCTGTCCGCAGTTCCAAGCGGGGTTTTTTATCAACACTTTGAATAGAAATAAATTTGGAAAACTATCTTCTGGCTGCTTTGGTCTGGTCTACGACTGTGTTTAAGCAATGCAACCTTCTACAATGCTCTTCAACAGGGGCTTGGTGACTTTCTGAAGTTTTCCGAGTGAGTTAGCAGAGTTAGCTTAGCATAGCGTGGCCTAGCTTAGCCCATGTGCTGTCGTGCTGTTAAATTTTATCGTGTTATAAATTTAAAGTTGGTAGGCGGACTCGACGTTTCTGTTCGTTAGCTTCCCTTCAATTGATCGACGTTAGTTTGCGCTGACAAATTTAATCGTTTCTTATTTTAAAGGTAAGTTAGCTCGCGTGTTAGCGGCTAATAGTTGGTGGCTGCTTTTTAGCGCGCCGATATGAGGCTGTAGCTTGTCACAGGTCATAAATCACGTTCGCTTTCCAGCTTGGCTGAAACGGATACTTGAGGAGCCAAAAGAATTCACTTTTATGTTTTCAAAAATAAAAGTTTGACGCGTCCGTCCACAAAACATTTAAATAAATTTGCTTAGAGCACACAGACGTTTTTTGAACTTTAAACAACACATTTAAATGTGGGTAAAAATGAAGCGTTTAACTGGAAAAGACGCAGTTAAATTATTAGGTAAAATAACAGCTTTTTACTGGATAGTCGCAGTGTTATTTGTGGCTTTGTTTCAGAAAAAGTTTTAAGAAAATGTCTCATTGCCTTGTGGTCTCACAAATAAAGTGTCTGTCTTTTAAGTCCTGATAAGTGTATAAGTTATCACGAAGGGGAGCACCTTTTGTGAGCAAGAGCGGTGGGGAGAGTCATGGCAACTATCAGTGTAGATAGCGACAGGTTGTCCTTGTGCAAGTGTGCAGTCAGTTATGCAGATATTTGTGGCAGCAGCTGACGTGCTTCAACAATGTGGTCAGGCAATTTCACAGCAGCATATTTAAAAAAAAAAAATAGACATTTAGCTTTTTAGGTGGTATCAAGTTAACACTTTGGTTTAGTAAGGTCTGTAACACTATCATATGTCAGGAAACTATTCCTACTTTTCAAAGTTTTACTACAAACAGTCAATATTTCTGAAAGATTTTTTTTTGTTTCTCAGAATACACATCACATCAAAAAAATAAAATAACTTCAGGATGGAGTGCATGCTGTAAATCAGTCAATTGCTTTACAGCCTTTTTGAAGTAGGCATGAAGCCTGTGTCATGTCCGCCTGGTCCAATGAGTATCTAGTCACTTCTGTGGCCTAATAAAATATGTCATTTGTAGTCAGTCTGAGCACTTTCATTCCTCCTGAAGTTGGGAGGATGCCAATCTTTAGACTTTGTAACAAGTCACGTCCCAGGAGATTCACTAGACATGTTGGAGAAAAGACAATGGGTTTGTTTATTTCACGGTGGGTGTCTGGATCAGCAATGTTCACTGGTTTCAACATTACTTCTTGTTTAGTCATACCATTAGCTGATTTCACATAAATTTTATTGTGTGACTCTTGCTTTAGGGGCAGTGTGTTCATCACTGTTCTACATGCGCCCGTATCACACAAGAACTCAAACGGAAAACCATTTACCAACAAAGTGATGGTGGGTTTGTCTTTCATACTCTATTGTCCATGCTCCACAAATGTCCACTAAATCCAAATTGTCATTGTCAGAATCATCAGAGTTATCCTGCCTGTTAGTTGGTGTGACAGGAATGTGATCTGATTTAAATACTGCAGTTTTTTGCAGCTTCTAGTCTTTTTCAAAGGGAGGGGCTGATGGAGCGGTGCCCTTCCTTTGAAATGGACCTTTTTGTTGAAGCAATAACATCATAATTTGGTTTACATTGGAATTTGGTTTTAATACGCCCATTAACCTGTTCATCTAGTATATTATATATATTAGATTAGTATATTCTATGAATTTTCAGTCTTTTTCTCAGTTATTTTGTCTGATAGTGTCCAACACAATCAGTTTGCCCTTGAAGTCGTGTTTTCTCTTCCATTTTTCCACTTATTTCTGTCCTTCTGGATCGCATTTTATCATAAATTTGACATCACCTTCACCTGTTTTTTGTGCAACGATAGCAACACGATTGTGTATTCCCCATTTTAGTCGTCTGTGGGGTTGATTCCTAGGGAATCCTAAATCCTTATTTTCTCCCCTTTTACTGTTTGGTCAACAGTTTAGCTGGAAAGTATCATTACTTCAACCTCCCGGAGAAGGTGAATGATCTTACCTAATGTATCTTTCCAGTTACGTCGTTCAACACAAACAGGTGTGGTGCAAATGAATGATTTCACAATTTACAGAGACTCTTTGTTTTTGTCCCCTGGAATGGGGGGTGTCAGGAGTCCAGTGCTTCAATTGTTTGTCAGTCCATTCATACAAATCTCATTCATTCGTTTAGACAGCTGTATTTTGTCGCATCCTGTTGTAAAATCCTGCGTAATCTTGATCACTATTACTTTTCACACTGTTAGATGTCTTCTGATGTTACGTTGATAGTATTTTGATAGTACTTTGATCTGATAGTGGTCTTACTTTGATGTTAATTTGGTCATATAGTGGACTTTGATGTTTGTGGCGTAACCCTGTTACGTCTTTGGTCGTATAGTGGACTTTTTTATTCTGTCATGACCCTGTCATGTTTTTTTGCCAGTCACCCCGTAACTGCTTTGGTCGTATAGTGGACTTTTTGTTCTGACGTGACCCAGTCACATTTTTTTAACAGTCACCCTGTAACTGCTTAATTTGACCCTGTCAAATTTGAACTTAGTCCTGACCTTGTTAGTCCATAAAAGATTTTATTGACATGACCCTGTCACGTCATAGACAGTCACCCCATAACTGTTTTGTAATTTGACTGCGTCAAATTTCACCTTAGTCCTGACCCTGTTAGACCATACAACAATTTACTTACTCATCTGTCTGGTTTGTTGATTTTTTCAGTCCAGATGTCGTCAGTCCTCCGTTGTGGCCAGAGGATGAAGCTGTAAGGACCGGCCAGGTCGAGAATTCACTCACCGGGACTTTGCTTCGGTCTCCCTATCAATCAATCAATCAATCAACTTCTTTCTTATATAGCGCCAAATCACAACAAACAGTTGCCCCAAGGCGCTCCATATTGCAAGGCAAGGCCATACAATAACCATGAAAAACCCCAACGGTCAAAACGACCCCCTATGAGCAAGCACTTGGCCACAGTGGGAAGGAAAAACTCCCTTTTAACAGGAAGAAACCTCCAGCAGAACCAGGCTCAGGGAGGGGCAGTCTTCTGCTGAGACTGGTTGGGGCTGAGGGAAAGAACCAGGAAAAAGACATGCCGAGAAGGGGGGCAGAGATCGATCACTAATGATTAAATGCAGAGTGATGCATACGGAGCAAAAAAAGAAAGAAACAGTGCATCATGGGAACCCCCCCACAGTCTACGTCTAAAGCAACATAACCAAGGGATGGTCCAGGGTCACCCGATCCAGCCCTAAATATAAGCCTTAGCGAAAAGGAAAGTTTTAAGCCTAATCTTAAAAGTAGAGAGGGTATCTGTCTCCCTGATCTGAATTGGGAGCTGGTTCCACAGGAGAGGAGCCTGAAAGCTGAAGGCTCTGCCTCCCATTCTACTCTTACAAACCCTAGGAACTACAAGTAAGCCCGCAGTCTGAGAGCGAAGCGCTCTAATGGGGTAATATGGTACTACGAGGTCCCTAAGATAAGATGGGACCTGATTATTCAAAACCTTATAAGTAAGAAGAAGAATTTTAAATTCTATTCTAGAATTAATAGGAAGCCAATGAAGAGAGGCCAACACGGGTGAGATATGCTCTCTCCTGCTAGTCCCCGTCAGTACTCTAGCTGCAGCATTCTGAACCAACTGAAGGCTTTTTAGGGAACTTTTAGGACAACCTGATAATAATGAATTACAATAGTCCAGCCTAGAGGAAATAAATGCATGAATTAGTTTTTCAGCATCACTCTGAGACAAGACCTTTCTGATTTTAGAGATATTGCGTAAATGAAAAAAGGCAGTCCTACATATTTGTTTAATATGCGCTTTGAATGACATATCCTGATCAAAAATAACTCCAAGATTTCTCACAGTATTACCAGAGATCAGGGAAATGCCATCCAGAGTAACGATCTGGTTAGACACCATGCTTCTAAGATTTGTGGGGCCAAGTACAATAACTTCAGTTTTATCTGAGTTTAAAAGCAGGAAATTAGAGGTCATCCATGTCTTTATGTCTGTAAGACAATCCTGCAGTTTAGCTAATTGGTGTGTATCCTCTGGCTTCATGGATAGATAAAGCTGGGTATCATCTGCGTAACAATGAAAATTTAAGCAATACCGTCTAATAATACTGCCCAAGGGAAGCATGTATAAAGTGAATAAAATTGGTCCTAGCACAGAACCTTGTGGAACTCCATAATTAACTTTAGTCTGTGAAGAAGATTCCCCATTTACATGAACAAACTGTAATCTATTAGACAAATATGATTCAAACCACCGCAGCGCAGTGCCTTTAATACCTATGACATGCTCTAATCTCTGTAATAAAATTTTATGGTCAACAGTATCAAAAGAACAAGCACAGAGATAAGTACACTGTCCGAAGCCATAAGAAGATCATTTGTAACCTTCGCTAATGCTGTTTCTGTACTATGATGAATCAGTTAGCTGTTTTACAACTACCCTCTCAAGAATCTTTGAGAGAAAAGGAAGGTTGGAGATTGGCCTATAATTAGCTAAGATAGCTGGGTCAAGTGATGGCTTTTTAAGTAATGGTTTAATTACTGCCACCTTAAAGGCCTGTGGTACATAACCAACTAACAAAGATAGATTGATCATATTTAAGATTGAAGCATTAAATAATGGTAGGACTTCCTTGAGCAGCCTGGCAGGAATGGGGTCTAATAAGCATGTTGATGGTTTGGATGAAGTAACTAATGAAAATAACTCAGACAGAACAATCGGAGAGAAAGAGTCTAACCAAATACCGGCATCACTGAAAGCAGCCAAAGATAACGATACATCTTTGGGATGGTTATGAGTAATTTTTTCTCTAATAGTCAAAATTTTGTTAGCAAAGAAAGTCATGAAGTCATCACTAGTTAAAGTTAATGGAATACTCAGCTCAATAGAGCTCTGACTCTTTGTCAGCCTGGCTACAGTGCTGAAAAGAAACCTGGGGTTGTTCTTATTTTCTTCAATTAGTGATGAGTAGAAAGATGTCCTAGCTTCACGGAGGGCTTTCTTATAGAGCAACAAACTCTTTTTCCAGGCTAAGTGAAGATCTTCTAAATTAGTGAGACGCCATTTCCTCTCCAACTTACGGGTTATCTGCTTTAAGCTACGAGTTTGTGAGTTATACCACGGAGTCAGACACTTCTGATTTAAAGCTCTCTTTTTCAGAGGAGCTACAGCATCCAAAGTTGTCTTCAATGAGGATGTAAAACTATTGACGAGATACTCTATCTCCCTTACAGAGTTTAGGTAGCTACTCTGCTCTGTGTTGGTATATGACATTAGAGAACATAAAGAAGGAATCATATCCTTAAACCTAGTTACAGCGCTTTCTGAAAGACTTCTAGTGTAATGAAACTTATTCCCCACTGCAGGGTAGTCCATCAGGGTAAATGTAAATGTTATTAAAAAATGATCAGACAGAAGGGAGTTTTCAGGGAATACTGTTAAGTCTTCTATTTCCATACCATAAGTCAGAACAAGATCTAAAATATGATTAAAGTGGTGGGTGGACTCATTTACTTTTTGAGCAAAGCCGATAGAGTCTAATAATAGATTAAATGCAGTGTTGAGGCTGTCATTCTCAGCATCTGTGTGGATGTTAAAATCGCCCACTATAATTATCTTATCTGAGCTAAGCACTAAGTCAGACAAAAGGTCTGAAAATTCACAGAGAAACTCACAGTAACGACCAGGTGGACGATAGATAATAACAAATAAAACTGTTTTTTGGGACTTCCAATTTGGATGGACAAGACTAAGAGACAAGCTTTCAAATGAATTAAAGCTCTGTCTAGGTTTTTGATTAATTAATAAGCTGGAATGGAAGATTGCTGCTAATCCTCCGCCCCGGCCCGTGCTACGAGCATTCTGACAGTTAGTGTGACTCGGGGGTGTTGACTCATTTAAACTAACATATTCATCCTGCTGTAACCAAGTTTCTGTTAGGCAGAATAAATCAATACGTTGATCAATTATTATATCATTTACCAACAGGGACTTAGAAGAAAGAGACCTAATGTTTAATAGACCACATTTAACTGTTTTAGTCTGTGGTGCAATTGAAGGTGCTATATTATTTTTTCTTTTTGAATTTTTATGCTTAAATAGATTTTTGCTAGTTATTGGTGGTCTGGGAGCAGGCACCGTCTCTACGGGGATGGGGTAATAAGGGGATGGCAGGGGGAGAGAAGCTGCAGAGAGACCACAGTCACAGTTTGGAGGATCCAAAAAAATTGGCCAGATTTCTAGAAATGAGAGCTGCTCCCTCTAAAGTGGGATGGATGCCGTCTCTCCTAACAAGACCAGGTTTTCCCCAGAAGCTTTGCCAATTATCAATGAAGCCCACCTCATTTTTTGGACACCACTCAGACAGCCAGCAATTCAAGGAGAACATGCGGCTAAACATGTCACTCCCGGTCTGATTGGGGAGGGGCCCAGAGAAAACAACAGAGTCCGACATTGTTTTTGCAAAGTTACACACCGATTTAATGTTAATTTTAGTGACCTCCGATTGGCGTAACCGAGTGTCATTACTGCCGACGTGAATTACAATCTTACCAAATTTACGCTTAGCCTTAGCCAGCAATTTCAAATGTCCTTCGATGTCGCCTGCTCTGGCCCCCGGAAGACAATTGACAATGGTTGCTGGTGTCGCTAACTTCACATTTCTCAAAACAGAGTCGCCAATAACCAGAGTTTGATCCTCGGCGGGTGTGTCGTCGAGTGGGGAAAAACGGTTAGAGATGTGAACGGGTTGACGGTGTACACGGGGCTTCTGTTTAGGGCTACGCTTCCTCCTCACAGTCACCCAGTCAGCCTGCTTTCCCGACTGCACGGGATCTGCCAGGGGGGAACTAACGGCGGCTAAGCTACCTTGGTCCGCACCGACTACAGGGGCCTGGCTAGCTGTAGAATTTTCCACGGTGCGGAGCCGAGCCTCCATTTCGCCCAGCCTGGCCTCCAAAGCTACGAATAAGCTGCACTTATTACAAGTACCGTTACTGCTAAAGGAGGCCGAGGAATAACTAAACATTTCACACCCAGAGCAGAAAAGTGCGGGAGAGACAGGAGAAGCCGCCATACTAATCGGCTAAGAGCTAGTAGCTACGCTAAGCTAGCGGATTCCCAAAAACACACAAAGTGAATAATGTGCAAATAATCCAGAGGTGATTCAGCAGAAGGAGTGCCCCAATCAAGGCACCAAACAGGCCATGAAGCAGCACAGGCAACGCACGACAACGGTGCTAAAATAAAAAAAAAAAAAAAAATAATAAAAACGAAAGCGTTAGCAAGCTAGTTAGCCTGCCAACGCTAATGAAAGTTAGCTGATAAAAGTGCTCCGTCGCGATGTTTCGACCGTTAGAGGTCTTCCTTAGGCGTTGGAGCACAGTAAAAAGTTAAAAAAAAAATTAAAAAGTAAAAAAAGTCTTGAAAAAGACTGTTAGTTCAAGTCCAAAGCAGCAGGTAGCAGTCTCTGTGTAAACAGTCCCAACACTGTCTAAGAAACACGAAGAGCTGAGTGAATGAACTCAACAACTGTGGTGACCGGGTTTCTGCTGTGGTGACCGGGTTTCTGCTGTGTGGCGCGGCCCTATGGAGCCGTCCATCGACGGGCTTCGGTCTGTCATCCTCTGGTCACAGCAGATGGGTATGTTGACATCCGGGTTCACGGCACCAGAAAATATGTCAGGTTTTTTCTCGGCTAGACATACAGGAAAGAACCAGACAGAGAGCCGACATGTCTTTAGTGAGCTTTGCAAAGCGGAGACACACAGACCCTGACAGCCTCGTGCAGTTCTCTGATGTCCCCTCATTGCATGGCCCTTTTATTGAGAAAAGAAAACAAAAGATAAGAGGAGTGAGTTGAGTCCATCGTCACAACATGTTTGTGCAGATACATTTGTAATCAACTGAATCATTCATGTGTCATGTGTAGATACATTTGCAAACAGCTGAATCATCCTGAATTTGTACAGAGTGACAACTGAATCATTGTGTCATTAGTGAAAACAACTGAATCATTCCTGATTTTTAGGTACAGAGTGAGTGGTTTCAGCTGAAGCTTTCTAAAAATTCTAAACAGGCTGCAGCTGTGAATATCTGAAAGAAAAACTGCAGATTTTTAACATACAGAAAGAACAATTTGCAAATGAGCAGATGTTAAAAGATGATAATAAATGATAAACCATGTTCTTGACAGTATAATTTATCTAACACTCCTGGGCCGTTGGGAGCTTCGGGAAGACCACGAAGTGGGCCGCCTTGGAGAATCAGTCCACTACTGTGAGGATGGTCATCATGCCATGGGACGGCGGGAGGCCCGTGACAAAGCCCAGGCCGATGTGGGACCAGGGGCGATGAGGCACCGGGAGCGGTTGCAGAAGTCCTTGTGTTTTTGTATGGTCTGCCTTGCCCCTGGCACAGGTGGTACAGGCCTGGACATATTCCCGGACGTCGGCTTCCATGGACACCCACGAGAAGCACTGCCGGACCACTGCCACGGTCCTTCGCACCCCTGGGTGACCGGAGAGCTTGGAACCGTGACAGAAGTCCAGGACTGCAGCTCTGGCTTTTGGTGGGACGTACAGACGGTTCTTCGGGCCCGTTCCTGGGTCCGGGCTCCATGCCAGGGCCTCCCGGATGGTCTTCTCCATGTCCCAGGTGAGGGTGGCCACGATAGTGGACTCAGGTATGATGGATTCTGGCGGATCCGACAGCTCTGTATTGACTTCATCTTCGTGAACCCGGGACAAGGCGTCTGATCTTTGATTCTTGGTCCCGGGGCGGTAGGTGATCCGGAAGTCAAAACGCCCGAAGAACAGTGACCAGCGGGCTTGCCTGGGGTTCAGCCGCTTGGCGGTCCTGATATACTCCAGGTTCCGATGGTCCGTGAAAACCGTGAATGGTACCGCAGCTCCCTCCAACAGATGTCTCCACTCCTCAATAGCCTCTTTCACCGAGAGGAGTTTCCGATTGCCCACATCATAGTTCCGTTCACCCAGGGTCAACCTGCGTGAAAAATAGGAACATGGGTGGAGAACCTTGTCGAACTCCCTGCTCTGGGACAGCACGGCTCCTGTCCCTGAGTCAGAGGCATCCACTTCAACCACAAACTGGCGGCTAGGATCGGGCTGCACCAGAACTGGTGCAGTCGAAAACCGACGTTTCAACTCCCTAAACGCGGCCTCGCACCAATCCGACCAGGTGAAATGGACTTTAGAGGAGGTCAGGGCTGTCAGGGGACTAACTACCTGACTATAGCCCTTAATGAACCTCCTATAAAAATTTGCAAAGCCGAGGAACTGTTGCAGTTTCCTACGGCTTGCGGGTTGGGGCCAATCTCTCACCGCCGCAACCTTGGCTGGATCAGGGGCGACGGAGTTGGAGGAGATGATAAACCCCTGGAAGGACATAGAAGTGCGGTGGAACTCGCACTTCTTGCCCTTCACAAACAGCTGGTTCTCCAACAACCGCTGCAGGACCTGACGTACATGCTGGACATGGGTCTCAGGATCCGTGGAAAAGATGAGTATATCGTCTAGATATACGAAGACAAATCGGTGCAGGAAGTCCCGCAAGATGTCATTTACCAAAGCCTGAAATGTCGCGGGGGCGTTAGTGAGGCCGAACGGCATGACCAGGTACTCAAAATGACCTAACGGGGTGTTAAATGCCGTCTTCCACTCGTCTCCCTTCCGGATCTGAACTAGGTGATACGCGTTCCTAAGATCGAGTTTGGTGAAAATTTGGGCTCCATGCAGGGGCGTGAACACTGAATCTAACAGGGGTAAAGGGTATCGGTTGCGAACCGTGATCTCGTTCAGCCCTCTGTAATCAATGCATGAACGGAGTCCGCCGTCTTTCTTGCCCACAAAAAAGAAACCTGCACCCATCGGGGAGGTGGAGTTCCGGATCAGCCTGGCAGCTAACGAGTCCCGGATGTAGGTCTCCATTGATTCGCATTCAGGACGTGAGAGGTTGTACAACCTGCTGGACGGGTACTCAACACCCGGGATCAAATCAATGGCGCAATTGTACGGCCGGTGAGGGGGAAGAGTGAGTGCCAGATCTTTGCTGAAGACGTCAGCGAGATCGTGGTACTCCTCAGGCACCACCGTCAGATTGGAGGGGGACTTTAACCTCCACGTTAGCAGTCAAACCGGGGGGAACCGAGGATCCTAAATACTCCCGTTGGCAGGTTTCGCTCCACTGAGCCACAACCCCAGACGGCCAATCAATCCGGGGAATGTGTTTGATCATCCATGGAAAGCCCAAAATCACACGGGAGGTAGAAGGAGTGACATAAAACTCTATCTCCTCCCGGTGGTTCCCAGACACCACCAGGGTTACTGGTAGTGTCTTGTGTGTGATTAATGGAAGAAGGGTGCCATCTAGTGCCCGCACCTTCAATGGTGAAGGAAGCGCCACTAGAGGGAGCCCCACTTCCCTTGCCCATCTACTGTCCAGCAGATTCCCCTCTGACCCCGTGTCCACCAGTGCTGGGGCTTGAAGGGTTAGATCCCCACTCAGGATCGTAACTGGGAGCCGTGCAGAAATGCGTGTGTGTCCCACGTGAATTTCCTGGCCCACACTTAGCCCAGTTTCTAAGAGCGGGCGTTGGTGTTTAACCGCTTGGGGCAGTCTCTCTGCTGATGCTCGCTCGAGCCGCAGATAAAGCACTCCCCACGGGCCAGTCTCCTCTGTCTATTGGAAGCTCTTAATTTAGCCCTGCTCGTGTCCATAGCATCGTCAGCAGGGGGAGCTGTTGCCACACGGAGCGCTGAGGCTGTGGAGCGTGGGGAGGGCGGAACTTTTTCGGACCCAGAAGGGAGAGGGACGGCGCGTGCCCGGCCACGTCCTTCGTCTCGTTCCCGACGACGTTCTTCTAACCGATTATCTAATCGTATAACTAGATCAATAAGCCCGTCCAAATCCCGCGGCTCATCCTTAGCCACCAGGTGCTGCTTCAGGACCGACGACAGTCCATTTACGAAGGCGACACGGAGTGCAACAGTATTCCAGCCGGACCCCGCAGCCGTGATGCGGAAGTCGACTGCATACTTGGCTGCACTCCGACGCCCCTGTCTCATAGACAGCAGCACTGTTGAAGCAGTCTCGCCTCTGTTTGGGTGATCAAAAACCTGTCTGAACTCCCTTACAAACCCAGAATATGTCGTTAGGAGCCGTGAATTCTGCTCCCAGAGTGCCGTAGCCCAGGCGTGTGCCTCACCTCGAAGCAAATTAATCACATAAGCCACCCGGCTGGATTCTGACGCGTACATGACGGGACGCTGTGCAAAGACGAGCAAACACTGCATTAAGAAGTCAGCGCACATCTCCACACAGCCTCTGTACGGTTCCGGGGGACTTATGAATGCTTCAGGGGACGGTGGGGGGGTTCGTTGAACAACCAGTGGAATGTCTATATTTGGCACCAGGACAGCAGGAGGAGGAGCTGCAGCCGTGCCCTGTGCGCGCGCTTCCACCTGAGTGGTGAGAGCCTCCATCCTACGATTGAGTATGACGTTCTGCTCGGTCATTAAATTTAACCAAGCAGTGAAGGCGGTGAGGATTTGCTGCAACTCACCTACCACGTCTCCTGCTGGCGCCTGTGCACCCTACTCTTCCATTGGTTGTTCACTCGATGGTTGACGCCCCTCGGAATCCATGACGAATGGCCGAGATATCCTGTTGGGAAAGTGTAGTGACACGGACCCACAACAGAGGGCGCAAATGAATGGACAATAGATGAGCCAAACTACAACACTTTACTGTTGTGAAACGTGCACAACGAAATACAGACAAATGCAGAATTTAGATTAGAGTCAAATGTACAAAGGTGACGTGTGGGCAGGCTCGAGGATAGGAGACGTCCGTCCAGACAAGAGCCGGATTCCACACGATTTCCACTGCCACCGAACCCGGAGGATACTGGAGCCGCCAATTCCTGAGTCCCCAGGTGGCCACCGTCTCCGGCTGTCAGATCTAGTACTGCTGGCAGGAAACAAAGATAGAAAACGAGGTGAGTGTGGTGACACTCAGCAACTCCTCACACACAGTTCAGGAATTGCACGTGGGAATTACACCTCCACCTCCGCAAATACGAACACAGTCTTTCACAGGACCTGAAACAAACACTTGTCTTCACGGGTCGGGAAAGGTGCGGTTCGCCACCCTGTCGTCCACGACCAGCTCAGCCTCCAGCTGACACAAGCAGTCAGGAACTCCTGTAGTAACCAGATAAACAGTTAAGTGCGATACGGCACAGAAGATGGCTGAGGAAGTTACCTCCGAAGGTAGGCGATATCTCGGCAGCGGGGTGGAGATGTCTGGCTTTTATGAGGTGGTTGATGATGTGGTGATAGGTGATAGCTGTCATGAGTTGATGAGTGACAGCTGTCACTCCCGGCCATTCCCGTGAGGCGCTGCCCTGTGCCTGAAGCCCAGACTTCAGGCAGGGCGCCCTCTGGTGGTGGGCCAGCAGTACCTCCTCTTCAGCGGACCACACAACAATTACTCTTACAAAATGCCCTAGTCGCTTTACAAGGAAAACCATGCCTTGTGTTACTTGTCTCTGCCATCATCATAGTAAATAAAATGAAAAACTGCCTTGCAAAAATGTGTAAGAGCTTATGGCTTCCTGTTGTACTGTAAACACATTTCCCCACATGCATATGTTACACTTCCGGTTTGAATACAGCCCCTGTAGTGGCGATTTATTTTTATCAAATTTATTTCGCGCAATAATTATTAATAGAAAATTAGAATTTTGAAAATCACTGTAAAAACACACACACACACACACACAAAACAATAACAAAAAAGAGGTCCCTTTGAACCCTCTGGAGTCTTAGGTATAATTGGGTGTTTTTGACTACTTGGTTTTACCTTCATAATTTGCCTTAAAAACTGTTTACCTTGCATTGTTTGATGACATTTTTTACCGAGCAACCTCGCCTGTGTGCATGTCAGGGATGGGGAGGGATGGGGAGAGAGGAGGTCTCTGTGGGTGCACTGGTGAAGAGCAGGATGAGGTGTATTATGAACTCGATTATTAACAACAAATCTCATCCTCTGCACGACATTGTGGTTGCTCAGAAAAGCAACCACAGTGACAGACTCCTCTCCATGAGATGCAGGACTGAGAGGTACCCTGCACCCTGCTCTGTGTTCCATGACTCGGCGCTGAGGCAGAGCGCTGCACCGCATGAGACCTGGAAAAGCTGGAAAGAGAAGCACATGCTCCGATCCTCTGTTCAGACATCCATGCACACATCAGTGGATACACCTGATCTGGTTGCTCGTCCAGAACAAAAGAGGATCATCTCCTTCATCATCAGAATCCTCACTTTCTGGTTCAGAATCTGATGATGCGCTGCATGCTCCGTCTTGCTCCAATTCAAAAAAAATAACTGAAGTGCTTGCTCAACATTCGTAAGACACCTCATTTTTACAAAAGAAAAAAAAACAACAACACAAAAACACCACACTAACCACACACAATAAATACTCCACCACATACTAAATCAGCCCAGTCTCACATTTTTTGTGCTCCCGTCACGAAATTATTCAAATTTTTGTGACTGTTTTTTTTTTTAAACTCACTATTACTAACCATACTCCTACCCCTGACCCTAACCTTAACCACAACCTAACCCTACTCCTTCCCACAACCCTAACCATAACCACCTGGACCCCACCCCCCAGCTTCACTTTTAATTTCATGCAGCTATCACGGAATGTATTAGAATGAATTTGTGCTGCCGTGATGAAAATGAGGCGCTTTTCGTCACAATGTCACAAACCAATAGATTTATGTACAGTATATTTCGTGTTGCTGAATCACGACTTGCCATGAGGCTGGGTTGGACTAAATACACACTCCAAACATGCCAGATATCTGTCAGATCTCTCAAATACCAAAACTCTAATCATTGTCTGCTTTTCTGTCTCCTCACCGAATCACCCACAATATTCCTTCCTCACATACTCGGCCCTGAGCCTCAGCGCTGGCTCCCCACAGGGGTGTGGGTTGGGTCCCCTACTATATACCCTATACACCTCTGACTGCACCCCTGGTCACCACAATAAAACCATAGTCAAGATTGCAGACGACATCACAGTGGTGGGGCTCATCTCTGGGGGGAGATGAATCCACCTACAGGGATGAGGTGAAGAGGCTGACACTATGGTGCACAGAGAACAATTTGCTTCTTAATGCTGCGTTTACACATAACAACGACAAGTCACGAATGCCACGAAGTACACATTCTTGGCCGCTGATCACGAATGTGATGATTCAGGGCAGAGGCGTCCGGTGTCCTCAGGAACTGCTGCAACCTGTTACCACACGTTACGATTAATGGCACGTGTTGCTGGAGAATTATCAGGAACCATTATGCACGGTCAAGAATAGTGTTCCGTGTTGTTGCGCGCTATTGCGCGTAACAGCGCATCATTAATTTCTGTCACGTTGTGAACGAGGAGAATTGTCTCCACACACACCCATATTTATCCAGCCGAATTCAGATCGCTCCAGTTTTTCAGAAGAACTTTGTGACTGCATGCATAGTTGGGCTCTGTGCCATGGAGTGCCTCAGAGAGGAGGAGGACAGAGCCAGATGTGTGGCTTCATGCGGGTCTCGTCTCGCCCATTTTCCCAAACATCAGGCACATGCAGCAGGTGGAACACCTGCAGGAGCATGCTGAAGAGCACTGAAATTAGACTTTTAGCCGACTTGGTGTCAGCAATCAAACTGAATGCGATGCAGCAGGGTTTAATTGTGCACACGCTTCTTCCTCCGCCAGACTGGAGGAGGTGCAGAGATGTCTGGCTGCACGTGAGTCTCCTCTTGCTCCTTTGGTTGCTCAGACTCGTTCTCCCGCTCATCGGTTACAACAGCAGGTGGAACACCTGCAGGAGCGTCCTGAGCAGCTTCAGCAGGAACTGTGGAACGACACTTGGAGCCGAGTTTAATTGTGCGCACGTGACAGAAAACTGATTTGTCATGGCGCGCAGTGAAATGTGACACCGCGTTACAAGTCGTGTCAAAACTTGACAGTTTCCATGTCACTTTGTAATAACGCGTGACAGTTTGGGCTCCAAGAACCATCACAGGAACCACTACGAACATTGTCATGTTCTATTAAGGATCACTACTCATCAAGATGGATCAGTACGATCAGTTGCGACCTCCACGACATGAGATGAAATGAAAGTGGTGTGTGACATTCGTGGAAGATTTTTTTGACAGGCAAAAACATGCTCCACGAATATCAAGAATATCACGCACCAACACGCACTATTAAGAAACCTATTCAGATGCGTTATTCACATTAAGAATGTCAGGAATGTGTCACGAATGACAGAAAAATGACATTCGTAACGCGTCTTGGTTATGTGTAAACGCACCTTAACATCTCCAAGACCAAGGAGATAATAAATGACTATAGAAAAAAGAAAAGCTGTTTTACCACTGCTCATCAGTGGGGCCTGTGTGGAGAGGGTGGCTAACGTCCACTTACTGGGAGTCCACATTGAGGAGGACATGACCTGGAGTGGCAGCCCAATCCAACTTTTGCTGCTGTGCGCTGTGATTTAGCTTTGTGCTATAGAAAGGAGGCATCAGGCCAAAACACGGAAGACTACACTGGCAGAAACCACTGATCTGTATATAACATGGTGTTAAAAACAGATCAGTGGCAGAAATGTGTCACAGAACTGCTCATTAACACACAGCAGTTTTCTGAAGAAAATCCTTGCAAATGTTTGTTTGTTTGTTTTTTTTTACCTCAGAATTAATTTCTGATTACTATAAAAAAAAGTTTAACACTTGTAATTAAAATAGTAAAAAAAAAAAAAAAAAAAAAAATTGAAACCTTTCTTCATCTGTAAATTAAAACCATAACTTACCTGTTATTTCAGATTAGATGATTTCTTGTTTAACATAAGGAACCTTGGGCATTTATTTTTAGACAAATAAAATAGCATGGAAATGTGCACATTTTTAAGGCTGGTAGATTATTAATTTCTCATTTATTCTAATTTCTCAAATGCAACAGGAGATAATTTAAGAATGACTGCAGTGTGATTGTAAATTAGGATTTCTTAATGTGATAACTGAGTCATTTCAACTTGTAATTAAGTCACAATATGTGATTGCCTTTAATGTTGTGATCAGGGTGGAATAATTTCTCAAATATGAATTTGACTAGTGATTGTGAATGTTTTAAAATTGTGCACAGTAGGGGCAGGGTTTCTACCTGTGCAAATGTCTTTTGACTGAACTTTGACTTCATGGACATTTTTAATGTTCCATTCATTTTATATTAAAATATAAAATGAAACAGCTTGTTAAAAATAACAAAATAGTTACTGTTTAAAGAGCCTTTGTTTTATTTAGAAGCATAGAAGCAGGTGTTGGTTTGCTGAACTCTCGGGACATTTAACCAGATGAAGGTCTCTTCTGCAGCTTTGACCTCCGGTGGAGTTATTGAAGACACTTTTGTCCCATTTTGAAGAGCAGAGATGTTTTTTTCTGGCTGGACTACATGGTGTTCAGCTCATCACTGGAGGTTTTTGAAGTGCGTGTGACTTTAGGTTCCCTGCACAGCAAATGTTCCTGATTGTAGGACAAATTAAAAAAAAAAAAAAAATCTTAAAAATATAAATTAAAACTAAACAGTTAAAAAAAAGGCAAAAAAAACCCTGGAAAAATATGTTATTTAAAGTTGACCTTTTTATGGTCCCAGAAGTAACAAAAAAAGCTGTAGTTTTATTTGGTAAAAATAAAAATAGACTGAACCATTTACAAATTAAAGCATTCACTCAGCTCAGCTGTGCTAAAAGGGTAAGCTATAGTTATCAGAGCATTGAAATTTCAGCAGTGCAGTAAACATCACATTTTATTTTTAAATTATTCTCACCTCGAGTAAGCTGCAGAACTAAGCCCCGTTGTTAAAACTGGGAGTTTGTATATGTCCAAAAGGAAGGAATTTCAGATTACGATGGTTTGCTCCATCATCCAGGCTGTTTGTGTCACTCTGTCCAAGAATGACGCCTGAACTCCGACTGCTCCGTGCGGCTCTGTTCGCTGTCGCGGTTTATGCGATCCCACCAAGTCATTGGTCCTCCCTTGGCTCAGCGTCACTCTGAAAAGTAGCTGAAAAAAAGCTTTTCTCAGCAAGATGATGAGACACTTGTACTAATGCTATTTTTAAAGCTTTTTTGTGATTCTACAGATGCAAATTCAAGATGGCAATCTCTCAGCTTCCTCGGGCTTTGGAAAAAGTCAGAGTGTGATGTAGAAATCCCACCCCCTTGCTGATGTCACTGACGCGTGTTAACTTTCCCATCTGAAGCATCCATAACTCTCACCTTGGCGACGGGGTTTAAGACCAAGGTTTTAACCCTGTCTAAAAGACAGCCTCCTGTATTTTTATTTTCAATTCAGTTTTAGCAGTTATCACAAGTTAAATGTTGCTTCCTTATTGTTCACTTGTTGATGTAACTTCCTGTCAGTTCTTAAGAGTCAAGTTCCAGTTTTTGTAACTTTGCAAAATAACAGCTCTTTGTTGGCTGGTTTTTTGGTTTCTTTCTCTTTCATTCTTTCCCTTTGTTGATATTTTTTATCATATGTTCCAAAAAAAAGAATGTTTTCATGTGGCCAGCAAGAAAGAAATACCTTCTTGAGTGTTTTGCTGATAAAGCAAATTCTCAAAGCAAAAACCGGTACCATCTCTGGTAAAGCAGAAAGTCAAAGCGTGACATGGACCCGACGCCTTCACAAAGTCTCACCTGGCCCTCCCCGCGGTTATCTAAAGGAGTCCCATTTGAGAATTGGCCAGGTTCCTAAAGAGATGGCAACTTTGAGGCCTGTGAACAGCCCACTTAATTAATGCTAGGTCAAATGACCGCACTGCAGAGATGCCACATGATATTGGCCTGAAGAACCTGGCAACAAGAGCGTTCCAGGGCAGGACCATCCAATGCTTTGTCACAAGTAAGCAACTGGGTTTATGTCAGAATAAAAGTGCAGAGTAGCTTTGTCACCATCAGGGTCCCAAAACGGGCACCACAGCAAATATATATATATATATATATATATATATATATATATATATTATTATTATTATTATTATTATTATTATTATTATTATTTTTTTTTTAATCTAACGACTTAATTTTTCCACTGTTGATTTATGTCATAACTTTTGTCTTTTTAATGGTTTCTCTGTCATTATGTGTATTCAGGGGATGGAAGTAACATTTTTATTGCAGTTTTGTTTTTTTTTTTGTTTTTGTTTTTTTGTCTGTGTATAATTGTAGACAGAGATTTGGGTGCTGTGGCTTCCTCCTACATCCATAGTCATACAGGTTCAGTGAATTGGAGACTTTTTGAAAAACGAAACAAACAAAAAACAAAACTGGCAGTACGTGTGTTTGCAAGTGTGAATGTGTTTGTCTGTCTTTGTGTGACCCTGAGATAGACGGGCATCCTGCCCAGCGTGTACTCTACATTATGCCCAATGACTGCTGGTATAGGCTCCAGCCCTGTGTGATCATTGATTGGAGGAAGCAGGTACAGAAAATATGAATATTGAATATGTGATATTGATTATATGACATATGATATGATATATGAAGAGTTCAGATGCAAAACCCAGTAAGTATTTATTTATTATTATTTTTTTAATGGAGAAAAATGCAGTTGAAAATGGAGATTTCAAGGAAATCAAATTCGGAAATGCACAGACTTTCATGAATGAAATGAAAACAGTTTGTTCAAATTCTTTCATATTTTCCACACTGAGGGTCCCCTTAACAGCCAAGTACATGTTGGCCTCAACTAAAAATTTCTGGTTTTGGAGATACTGGGTTTTGCATCTGAACTCTTCATATATTTGTTGCCACTGATTCATGCATTTTTAAATTCGTATTTTGAGTTTCATAATACGACACACATTTTCAATGGCTGACAGGTCTGGACTGCAGGCAGGCCAGTCTAGTACCCACACTCTTTTTCTACAAAGCCACACTGTTGTAACACGTGCAGAATGTCGGCATTGTCTTGCTGAAATACCAGGGACGTCCCTGAAAAAGACATTGCTTGGATGGCAGCATGTGTTACTCCAAAACGTGGATGTACCTTTCAACATTGATGGTGCCATCACAGATGTGTAAGTTTCCCATGCCATGGGCACTAACACACCCCATACCATCACAGATGCTGGCTTTTGAACTTTGCGCTGGTAAGAGAGAATTATACGAGGTCTGTTAGAAAAGTATCCGACCTTTTTATTTTTTTCAAAAACCATATGGATTTGAATCACGTGTGATTGCATCAGCCAAGCTTGAACCTTCGTGCGCATGCGTGAGTTTTTTCACGCCTGTCGGTTGCGTCATTCGCCTGTGAGCAGGCTTTGAGTGAGGTGTGGTCCACCCCTCTCGTCTATTTTTTATTGCGAATAAATGTCTGAATGATTTGGAGCTTTGCTGCATCAATTTTTTTCCAGAAACTGTGAGAGACCTCCAGGTAGACACCGTTCGGAAAATTAATATGGCTTTCAGGGACGATTTTATGGGGATTACACAGATTAAGGAGTGATCCAGACGGTTTAAAGACCGCCCACAACTGCTGAGAGCGTGGCGCGCTCCCAGCCCCCATCAACAGGCTGACACCCCGCTGGAACAACCAGATCATTTCCAACGTGAAGGATTTGTTGATCCGGGACCTCGTCTGACTTTCACAAAAAGGCTGAAGATGTGGACATCAGCACTTTTTCGGTACATTCCACCGTTACAGGAGCTTTTTTTCATGGAAAGAAAAGCGGAGGGATGCGTCACGGAGCCGTTCATTACGCGGGACAAAACCACCTCGGTGTTGGTCTCACAGGACGGCTTAAAGGTGGATTTCAGATGGATTCCGGTTGCTTTTCAGTCGTGTGATTATCCGATTGTGATTGTGCGTGAGCTGGACCTGCCCCAACATGTCCTGGAAGGCTTCATCACGGCGTTTCTTTGGGCCATGCAGCTCCAACGCGACGCGCGGAATTCCTCCGCACGTCTGTCTCAATGTGCCGAAAAAATGCTGATGTCTACTCTTTTCACAATTCCTGTGCTAGTCAGACGACATACCGGATCAAGACAGCGTCCAGTTTAGAAATGAACGGCACATTCCACTGTTACAGGAGTTTTTGTCAACTTGAAACGGCGAGACGCTGCCGCCTCGAAGCGCAGATCGCCATCAGGTGCCGTGGGCCGTCCTTACGGCGACACTACCAGACCAAAATCTCTCATCAGCCGTTAAAATTTTTACCGAAAACCAGCTGAATTTATCGAATGGTGTCCACTCAGTTGTGCCTTACAGTTTTGAAAAATTTTGATCAAACAAAGCAGCAGTCTCTGAGCCATTCCTAAACAATGAAAAAATTGACGAGAGGGTGGGCGACTCCTCACTCAAAGACTGCCCACAGGCGAATGACGTAACCGACAGGCGTGAAAAAAGTCTTGCATGCCCACGAGGGTTCAAGCATGTCTGATGTAATCACACGTGATTCAAATCCATATGGTTTTTGAAAAACAACTTCATTGGAATTGGGGTTGTATAAGATTTTCTGTTGACAGAACACTGATTTCTGCACACTAACCTGTAATCTCTCTGTGTAATTAGGTGCATGCTACAATTAACATTTTAAAACACTTTGGCTGAACCTGGGTTGGCCTGTTGGTCAGTGATAATGACTATGGACTCTATGCTGCCTGATCCTTCCAGTCTGACTTGGTTCAGTCTGGCGAAGGTTGTCTGGCTTACTTAGAAGTTTTAACCCTAACCCTAACTCTGTTGCAGCCCATTTCAAAAAAGCAGATCATAGCATCAGTGCGCTGCATTACCTAGGAGTGGAGACAGTGGAGCGACAGTACAGAGGAGGTGATATAGAGAGAAGACTCCTTCAAAGGGAGACATATTGGATTTATTCTCTCAATACAATGCCATCTAATGGCTTAAATGAGGACTTTGATCTTAAGCTCTTCTCATGAATTCCAGATAATGGGCTGTTTTAACTCTTTTTTGTGTGTATGTCTTTCATGGAAAATGTTATACTTTCATAGAAAGATATATTTTTATACAAATATTATGAAATATGTTTTTTTTTTTTTTTTTGGAAAAATAAAAATATATTTTTAGACAAAACAAAAATGTGTCTTTATACATAAAAGGGAATGTAATTTTGTAAGAAATGTATATTTTTGTGAAGGATGCTTTCTATTGTTCAGTGTACTGGTGTCTTTCCACTGCATATTTATGTTGCAATTATGTGAATGGTTCTGCATTTGGCCTATGCACACTGACTGGCATATGCCCATGTATGGTGTTCCTGTGTTAATAGACAACTGATCTGGTGTGGATGTTACCACATTTGATTATTCAGTCTATGAATACACTGTTCCTGCCATGTCCTTTGTACAGTTTCCTGAAGAAGACCTTGCGGTCAAAACATTGCTTTTTCAGCCAATAAAAAGATTTTGGGAGCTTTAAACCAGTGTGCGAATTTCGCTGACACAATGTACAGGTGGTAAAACAGAACATGACAGGTCTGCAGTGGATTGCCAGTGAAGGGTTTACATCATCTGCAGAGTTCCAGGCCCCCAAACTCACCATACCTGAGTGGAACTCTGGGCATCGGCATCCGACGAGGAGAAATTCCAGGTCTGAAAGGAGTTCCTGTTAACAATACATCCTGGCCAACACCACAACAACAGCTATGGACGTAATGTGGTGAGACATGATTCTTGCAATATGACTTTTTTTTTTTCGTGGTGTTCTGTGTTTCTTTAAACTGTTTTAAAACGTTTCAGGCAAACCAGTTTTGGGAATTCACATTTTGGTGTAGATTTGCCCCATTTCCAGCAGACTAGGTAGAATCTGGGGGAGCATTATGCACTGGACAGGAAGATCTAAAGCATGGTTAGAGTGCAATGTGTACAACAGGCCTCGATCCAGACCGATGCAGTTGCATCGGTCAGATTTTTTTACACATTGTTCGTCATTGGTAAAAAAAAAACAAAAACAAAAAAACAAAAAAAACAAAAAAAAAAAACAAACTTGAATAATCCCGAATAGTGCCGAACATGTTCCCGCAGCTTTTGATTTGATCCCACAATGCACCAAGCAGGTGTACACAGGAAAATTCAAACCGGATCAAACAAACATAGCGTCAGTCCAGTCGAATCGATGATCATGGCATCCAGGAAAAAAGTTGTGCAAGGAAAAGTGGGCGCTTATTTCAGCAAGAAACAGTGATTGGTTTATAAATAGTTTTCAGACAATAGTGTGTTTGAAAGGCATTCTATGATGACTGAAATTACATTTTCGGTAGTTTTCCGACCATACATGTCAACTTATATGGATTGTCTGTAAATTATACAGATGTTTCTGTATAATTCAGATTTTTTTTTTTACTTTTCCTTAAATTCAGCTATATATGACCGTTCTGTTTGACAAGAGCCTGGCTGTTGTGCTTAACAGAAAAGTGTGTGTAGGACTTCCAGGAAAATTACTACATATTCAGAAGAAGAACGGCAGCTTTCTTTCAGCTATATATGTTGCTTACTCATTCCGTCGCCAACACAGGCAGATCCAGCCTTTTACAGGGGCTGAGGCCCCCTGCTGGTTTATCCACACTGGCTTTCTTTTTGTGTCGCTGTTTGACTCTCCACTCATTTTGGATTTTACTTTTCCTCATAGTTTTACTTAAAGTACATTTTATATGAAAACATTTACTTTTGATAATTAAGCACAATAAATGTCGGATACTTTAAAACTTTTACTCAAGTAATATTTTGAAAGGAGACTTGAATTTTCACCAAAGTAATTTTACGCTAAGGTATTTGTACTTTCACTCATGTATGACTTTGAGGTACTTTATACAAGACTGAGTACATTCCAGTAGTTGAAATTCTTTGTATTTTTGTTGAGATTCCAAGCATTTATTCCCATGTTCTGTTTGTAAAAAAATGAATAACGTTTTGCAGTAACATAGAAAATAGAAAAATGTGTAGACATTCCTATATGATGTTCTGTAGCCTATAAGAATTATCACGATTGGAGACGAGGAAGGGCTGGACGCAAACGCAAAGCTCAGACACAAAGGGATACGGTTAAAAGGTTTTACTGGGTAACCAGGCAAAAAAAAAAAAAATAGTACTCGGTAAAGCAGTCCAGAATCAGCGACAGTATCAGAAACATGAGGCAAAGGTGTGGTTCAAAAAACAAGCAGGTAGTCATAAATCACAGCAAGGCTAAAACAGGTCAAGAACAGAGCAAAGTACAGGGCTGGAAGTGAAGATGTAGCGATCTGGCATGGAAATGAAGGAAACAAGAGCATTAAATACAGGTCAAGATGAGTGGTTGATTGAGGACAGGTGTGCAGTAGAGCGGGGTGTGGCAACAGAGGAAATTACCACCCACCATCAAAGACCCAAGTGACAGACAAGAGTGAGCAGTGACACCAAACTTCAAGCAAAAGTAACAAACAAAACCACTGTGACAAAAAGAGAACAGAACAAAATCAAATCAATACAATACATGACCAAACCAATAAAATATCTAACAAAACCTATCATCCTGACAGGACTGGCTGTGAGGCACATGCACACATAGACAAAATTGTTAGCACCACTATAATTTAAGTACACATTTTAGTATGTGGTCAGATATAATTGCAAACAGAGCAATTTTGTTGGTATATGTGTAAATATTACAGAAAAAAATAACAGCACAGCACATGCTAATTAAACAGAAAAGGACCATTATTGTTTTTCTTTTAATTACAGGTTTAAACTGTAAAATTGACATATTTCATGTAAAACCATTTACATATTCATTGGAATTTTTACAGAATTTCCCTGGCAACCACAGCTGCCAGAATTCTTCCATAAAAACAACAGGTTTATTTTTATTTATTTATTTTTACACTGTAGGCTTGCATCTCTCATGTACCTTGTGGCAATCTGGAGCTGAAATTTCACTTTTTTTTTTCTTTTTTTTTTTAGAAAATCATTCTCTGTGCCACTCCACCATGAAGCTGTTTGACTGGACTTGCAAAATTTAAAATGTGCATGATGCACAATTTCTCCATTCACAGCCACAGATGACCACATACAGTGAGGAAAATAAGTATTTGAACACCCTGCGATTTTGCAAGTTCTGCCACTGAGAAATCATGGAGGGGTCTGAAATTTTCATCTTAGGTGCATGTCTACTGTGAGAGATATAATCTAAAAAAAAAAATTTCCAGAAATCGCAATGTATGATTTTTTTTTTTCATAATTTATTTGTATGTTACTGCTGCAAATAAGTATTTGAACACCTGTGAAAATCAATGTTAATATTTGGTACAGTAGCCTTTGTTTGCAATTACAGAGGCCAAATGTTTCCTGTAGTTCTTGAGCAAGTTTTCACACACTGCAGCAGAGATTTTGGTCCACTTCTCCCTGCAGATCTTCTCCAGATCTTTTAGGTTTGGAGTTTCAGCTCCCTCCAAAGATTTTCTATTGAGTTCAGGTCTGGAGACTGGCCAGGCCACTCCAGGACCTTGAAATGCTTCTTACGGAGCCCCTCCTTAGTTGCCCTGGCTGTGTGTTTGGGGTCATTGTCACGCTGGAAGACCGAGCCCATGTTCAATGCTTTTACTGAGGGAAGGAGGTTGTTTGCCAAAATCTCGCAATACATGACCCCATCCATCCTCCCTTCAATACGGTGCAGTCGTCCTGTCCCCTTTGCAGAAGAGCACCCCCAGTGTATGATGTTTCCACCCCCATGCTTCACAGTTGGCATGGTTTTCTTGGGGTTGTTCTCATCCTCTAAACATGGTAAGTGGAGTTGATTCTCATCTGACCACATGACCTTCTCCCATGCCTCCTCTGGATCATCCAGATGGTCACTGGTGAACTTCAAACGGGCCTGGACATGTGCTGGCTTGACCAGTGGGACCTTGCTGCCCTGCAGGATTTCAAACCATGACAGCATCATATACTAATGTAATCTTTGTGACTGTGGTCCCAGCTCTCTTAGGTCATTGACCAGGTCCTCCTGTGTAGTTCTGAGCTTTCTCAGAATCATCCTTACCCCACAAAGTGAGATCTTGCATGGAATCACAGAATGAGGGAGATTGACAGTCATCTTGTGTTTCTTCCACTTTCTAATAAATAATCATAACAGTTGTTGTCTTCTACCAAGCTGCTTGCCTGTTGTCCTGTAGTCCATCCCATCCTTGTGCAGGTCTACAGTTTTGTCCCTGGTGTCCTTAGACAGCTCTTTGGTCTTGGCTATGGTGGACAGGTTGGAGTGTGATTGATTGAGTGTGTGAACAGGTGTCTTTTATACAGGTAACACGTTCAAACAGGTGCAATTAATACAGGTAAAGAGTGCAGAATAACAGGGCTTCTTAAAGAAAAATTAAAGGTCTCTGAGAGCCAGAATTCTTGCTGGTTGGTAGGGGATCAAATACCTTTTTCATGCAATAAAATGCAAATTAATTATTTAAAAATCATACAATGTGATTTTCTGGATTTTTTTTTTTTTTTTTTAGATTCTGTCTCTCACAGTTTAAGTGTACATACGATAAAAATTACAGACCTCTCCATTCTTTGTAGGTGGGAAAACCTGCAAAACTGCCAGGGAACCAAATACTTATTTTCCCCACTGTATGTTGAAAATATCATGACTATATCACTGCGAAGTAGAATATCAAGAACAGAAACTTCTGTATTATCGAGAATGATAGATTTAATGATCAGTGTCATTTAAAACAAATGTAAATAATATGTTTATTTCACCGACATTAATGAGCAAAGCTCATCACCATCTCACCATGTCATCCTTCAGACTTCCTTCAGACTTTTTTCAGTAAAATGGTTCTGGGGAACATTAACATGGCTAAAAAAAAAAAAAAAAAGAAAAAGGCGTGGGCTTGATAGATCATTGGCAAAGCTTCTGGGGAAAACCTGGTCTTGTTAGGAGAGACGGCATCCATCCCACTTTGGATGGAGCAGCTCTCATCTCTAGAAATCTGGCCAATTTTATTAAACCCTCCAAACCGTGACTATCCAGGGTTGGGACCAGAAAGCAGAGTTGTAGTCTTACACACGTCTCTGCAGCTTCTCTCCCCCTGCCATCCCCTCATTACCCCATCCCCGTAGAGACGGTGCCTGCTCCCAGACCACCAATAACCAGCAAAAATCTATTTAAGCATAAACATTCAAAAAGAAAAAATAATATAGCACCTTCAACTGCACCACAGACTAAAACAGTTAAATGTGGTCGATTAAACATTAGGTCTCTCTCTTCTAAGTCCCTGTTAGTAAATGATATAATAATTGATCAACATATTGATTTATTCTGCCTTACAGAAACCTGGTTACAGCAGGATGAATATGTTAGTTTAAATGAGTCAACACCCCCGAGCCACACTAACTGTCAGAATGCTCATAGCACGGGCCGAGGGGGAGGATTAGCAGCAATCTTCCACTCCAGCTTATTAATTAATCAAAAACCCAGACAGAGCTTTAATTCATTTGAAAGCTTGACTCTTAGTCTTGTCCATCCAAATTGGAAGTCCCAAAAACCAGTTTTATTTGTTGTTATTTATCGTCCACCTGGTCGTTATTGTGAGTTTCTCTGTGAATTTTCAGACCTTGTGTCTGACTTAGTACTTAGCTCAGATAAGATAATTATAGTGGGCGATTTTAACATTCACATAGATGCTGAGAATGACAGCCTCAACACTGCATTTAATCTATTATTAGACTCAATTGGCTTTGCTCAAAATGTAAATGAGCCCACCCACCACATTAATCATACTTTAGATCTTGTTTTGACTTATGGTATGGAAATTGAAGACTTAACAGTATTCCCTGAAAACCCCCTTCTGTCTGATCATTTCTTAATTACATTTACATTTACTTTAATGGACTACCCAGCAGTGGAGAATAAGTTTCATTACAGTAGAAGTCTTTCGGAAAGCGCTGTAACTAGGTTTAAGGATATGATTCCTTCTTTGTTATGTTCTCCAATGCCATATACCAACACAGTGCAGAGTAGCTACCTAAAGTCTGTGAGTGAGATAGATTATCTCGTCAATAGTTTTACGTCCTCATTGAGCACAACTTTGGATGCTGTAGCTCCTCTGAAAAAGAGAGCCTTAAATCAGAAGTGCCTGACTCCGTGGTATAACTCACAAACTCGCAGCTTAAAGCAGATAACCCGTAAGTTGGAGAGGAAATGGCGTCTCACTAATTTAGAAGATCTTCACTTAGCCTGGAAAAAGAGTCTGTTGCTCTATAAAAAAGCCCTCCGTAAAGCTAGGACATCTTACTACTCATCAATAATTGAAGAAAATAAGAACAACCCCAGGTTTCTTTTCAGCACTGTAGCCAGGCTGACAAAGAGTCTATTGAGCCGAGTATTCCTTTAACTTTAGCTAGTAATGACTTCATGACTTTCTTTGCTAATAAAATTTTAACTATTAGAGAAAAAAATTACTCATAACCATCCCAAAGACATATCGTTATCTTTCAGTAATGCTGGTATTTGGTTAGACTCTTTCTCTCCGATTGTTCTGTCTGAGTTATTTTCATTAGTCACTTCCTCCAAACCATCAACATGTCTATTAGACCCCATTCCTACCAGGCTGCTCAAGGAAGCCCTACCATTAATTAATGCTTCGATCTTAAATATGATCAATCTATCTTTATTAGTTGGCTATGTACCACAGGCTTTTAAGGTGGCAGTAATTAAACCATTACTTAAAAAGCCATCACTTGACCCAGCTATCTTAGCTAATTATAGGCCAATCTCCAACCTTCCTTTTCTCTCAAAAATTCTTGAAAGGGTAGTTGTAAAACAGCTAACTGATCATCTGCAGAGGAATGGTCTATTTGAAGAGTTTCAACCAGGTTTCAGAATTCATCATAGTACAGAAACAGCATTAGTGAAGGTTACAAATGATCTTCTTATGGCCTCAGACAGTGGACTCATATCTGTGCTTGTCCTGTTAGACCTCAGTGCTGCTTTTGATACTGTTGACCATAAAATTTTATTAGAGATTAGAGCATGCCATAGGTATTAAAGGCACTGCGCTGTGGTTGTTTGAATCATATTTATCTAATAGATTACAATTTGTTCATGTAAATGGGGAGTCTTCTTCACAGACTAAGGTTAATTATGGAGTTCCACAAGGTTCTGTGCTAGGACCAATTTTATTCACTTTTTATATGCTTCCCTTAGGCAGTATTATTAGAAAGCATTGCTTAAATTTTCATTGTTACGCAGATAATACCCTGCTTTATCTATCCGTGAAGCCAGAGGACACACACCAATTAGTTAAACTGCAGGAATGTCTTACAGACATAAAGACATGGATGACCTCTAATTTCCTGCTTTTAAATTCAGATAAAACTGAAGTTATTGTACTTTGCCCCACAAATCTTAGAAACATGGTGTCTAACCAGATCCTTACTCTGGATGGCATTACCCTGACCTCCAGTAATACTGTGCGAAATCTTGGAGTCATTTTTGATGAGGATATGTCCTTCAATGTGCATATAAAGCAAATATGTAGGACTGCTTTTTTACATTTGTGCAATATCTCTAATATTAGAAAGGTCTTGTCTCAGAGTGATGCTGAAAATCTAATTCATGCATTTATTTCCTCTAGGCTGGACTATTGTAATTCATTATCAGGTTGTCCTAAAAGTTCCCTGAAAAGCCTTCAGTTAATAGCGTTCCGCGAAGATCCTAAAAATAGCTTCGTCACCGGGTACCCGGATCTCAGGCAAGCGGAACTAGCAGTACATGCCGGATATATGGTGAACACGAACAACTTAGTCTGTGTTTTTGTTCGATTTGCACGAGATAATTATGCTTTCTAAAAAATGTTGCTACGGGACGTGTAACAGTGACAGTTGATATGCAGACAAGCCTCACATGCAAGGAGTATGGTTTCTGACGTTTCCGAAGCCGACAACTCAGGGGGAAAAGTGCGATCGTTGGGCTCGATTGTGTGGTAGAGTTGGATTCGATCGGCACCATGTAAATTGAAATACATACATCTGTTCCAAGCACTTCGTTGGAGGAAATGGGCCTACAGAGGACCACCCTGATCCTATACCGGCCACCGCAGTTCCCGAGAAGGTATGTGTATATTTTAACCCATGCTATTCCTACTTTTTTGTCTCGCACGGTTTGTTAAGAAATAATCCATGGCTGCATACGAAAACTGTACACACACTAATGTAGCAAACTTTCACTTTCAGGCTTTTTTTAGAATTTTTTTTTTATTTAAAGGTGTGGTTTATAAGTAAATAATTAAAACTAACAGCAAAAAAATAAAAAAAATAATAATAATTTGGTTTGTTGATGCACTCAGCATCAGCCACAATGGCCCTTTGGGCCAATCACAATAAGGACATTTGTGGCATATGTGTCATAACTATTTTCTATTTCAGTGTCAGTTGGATCCTTTAGAAAAACTAAAAGCATGGTTAAAGGCACGTTTCACTGTGCATGCCATGTATCTACTTTGCTTTGCTGCAAATATCACAGAAGTACCCTGGAAATATTGGGCTTCTAGTCGTAGGAGTAAATTCAACTTCAGACATTGACTTCTCAAACTTGAAAAAAAAAATTTAATATTTTTTTTAATATCTGTTTCAAGTTCAGCGTCTTCAGAGGAAACGTAACGCACCAACTCCTCGTGCCGAACCTGTTTCAAAGAAGGAGAAGATGGATGCTGCACATTCCTTGCTTGATCTGGCGTGTGAGGCTCCATATTCCATATTAAGTGGGGATGTGCATCCGGAAGTCATTCCAAGTTTGGAGTTAACAGAACCTACATGTACTCAAACTGACATGACAGATGTGCAAAAGTGCACCCCAGTTGTTCACCAAAATGCTTGTGTTTTTTGTGGTTCTTTATGTCATACATGTGGAAACCATCCAGAGACTAGAGAACAAGGGACCCAGACAGTGTATGATAAGTACACTCTTGGTGCTAAAATTGATACAATGATTATGAAAAATGAACAAGTCCTGAAAGATTCTAAAGTACTTCAAAATTCACAAACTGGTGTGAATGGAGCAATATTAAGTTTTGACTCTGTTAAAACGAATGACAGAAACATGATTTTTTTCACTGGGCTGTCACTTTTGCAGTTTATGGCACTTTTCCATTTCTTTGGAGATGCGGTGAACAACCTGAAATACATTAAAAGTGGGAAAAAAGTGACAAGGAAGAGTCTGCTGAAAATATTGAAGAGAAGGCCAAGCCTGGCCCTAGCAAAGCAACATCAAAAATTGAGGAACTCTTTCTTACATTGCTTCGACTACGCCGAGGATATTCTTTTTATGCCTTAAGTCATTTTTGCAAAATTTCTGAAACACAATATCGAATGATATTTACGACCTGGTTGCAACTACTGTACTGTCATTTCAATGACCTGCATACCACCATGTTTCCCTCAAGGCAGCACATGAAAAGGTTCATGCCTAAGCCTTTTTTTCTCATTTAGAAATATTAGATGTGTAGTGGACTGTAACGAGTCTTTTGTGCAAAAGCCAAGGAATTTTTCTAGACAGGGTAATTTATTTTCAAGTTATAAACACCACTGTACCTTTAAGGCCCCAAATGGAACAGCCGTATTTGTTTCTGATCTTTATGAGGGAGCAATAAGTGACAAAGACTTGTTTGAAAAATGTGGCGTAATTTATTATTTAGAACCAGGTGATCTTGTTTTGGCTGATCGAGGTTTCACTATCAAGGAATTTTTGCAAAAGAAGCAGGTCGAGCTCAATATACCACCATTCCTAATGGGAAGGGAGAAACTCACTCCTCAGGAAGAGCTGCTGACTAGGCGGATTGCAAAAGTTCGTATTCATGTTGAAAGATACAATGAGAGAGTAAAAAAATTCAAATTGATTTCTGGTACCATTCCACTTAGCATAGCACCCATTGCTAATCAAGCAGTATTCGTTGCATGCTGTTTAGTTAATTTCCAGGATCAACTTGTTCAGTAATAGTCCAAGAGGCTTCACATCATTTAAGTGTGTTAATAACCTGACAGAAAGGGTTCTAAATATGGTAGTTACACTGTGTATTACAATTTCCAGATTTCCATTTCCATTTCAAATATTATTAAAGATAATGTTGTCAACATTTCAATGCTAGTAAATCAATTTTTTGACATCTTGCTGACAAGATACATGAGATATACATCTAAACTGTAATTTGTAAATAAAAGACTTTTTGAGGACAAAATGTGATTTATTTGTTAAAAGTGTTTAAAAATGCATACACAACATGTACAAATAAAAGTCATTATGCTGGCATTTGTGAACTTATTGCATACAGTCAAAAATTATTTTTGATACAGTGCAGGTCAGCATAGCTATAAGAAATGTGAATTGAAAATTTTACATACATTCAATGCTGTGTAAAATGGTAAGTTTCCTTATCTACTGCCACATGTAGTCGCACAACTGAGAAAATGTGCTGTGTCTACTCTGGGATTATGTTATAATAAGAATGGAGGGAGCTCCCTTGGAACACGCATTTCAAAAATTTCTGGAGCCATCAACCTGTGCCACAGATCTTTAATGGGACAGATCATTGTCTTCATGAATGAATCTTCCGTTCTGATGCGCTCAATGCTTGCTTTACCCTTTGGGGAGTATAATACAAAATCGCACCATTCTAACTCTAAAATGAACATCTGGAACTGGACCTGATAATAATAGGCATGGTTTTTCCTTAGTTTAAGTGAACCATCCTCCTGAAGTGTAAAGCAGGCATTAGCAAGAGTCTTCTTCGAGCAGACCCCAGTCTCAACAGCTTCCTTAAGATCTGCTGGGGCCAGGGTTTGAAAAAATTGCAGAGTTTTAATTTGAAGAGTGCCTTTACTCTGTGTCTCTGATGGATCAGTAACCAATCCATCTGGGCTACAGCCTAGCTCTGGCATTCTGTTGTTCACCCACAAGTCAGTCTCGTGTACTGAAAATCCTGGTATCTTGGTACTCATTTGAGATGCATAATCAGCTCTAGCCTTTGATTCAGAATCTAAACCAATCTGCATCCATTTTGTTGACTAGAATAAGTCATATTCAATAAATGCTGCTTAAGGAAATTTGTAAAAGTCACCGGAACATTTTTTTCGAACATAGTCACTTTTTACTATTTTACTGAGAGAAGCTGCTTCCTTGGCAAAAGATGTTGTTATTCTGCACCATCTATTCTGTCCCCAGGCAAATGAATTACTCTGTAATTCGGTTTCTGGAACCATGTTGATAATATGTGGCCCTGCCAGACAAAGGTTCTTGTGTAACTAAACAATCAGCAAGGTTAATTCCTCCTTGCGTGAATTTTCCAGAGTATAATCCTCATATGTTCTTCTAAGAACTGTCTCCCACATTGAAGGACCCTGAGTGTTTGACTGGCTTGATGTAAACTGACAGTCTGTGGTAAACATATTGATCTGTTCAGCTGTAACTTTCCGCTGAGAAACTGGCCTTGGGTCACAATAGATGGTATTGAATCTCCCTCCTGATCCCAACTTATCATAGATAGCCTTATGTACCTCTCTGGAGAATTTATCTTTCTTTTTTCCGGTATTCCAGGTACATGGTTTTTCAGTACAGCTTTTTGTTGCGTGTCCATGTTTATTCAAAACAGTTAAAAGAAGTACTGCAACATGACTGCAGTGACCTAAAGCTGACGCTTTACACTCACAGCTAGTGTCTAGGTAGTACTGAACCACTAGCAACAGAAATAGTGGCTGTAACTTTGTACAGATTACCGGAACCCATTGACTTTTGAACATCTGCCTTAACAAAGTAATGTCCAGTGGTAACATTGTCCTGCACATTCAAAACATGACCAGAGTCAACATACTGCTGCCCTTTTTGCAAGGGCTTACCAGTCATATGGGATAAGTCACTGTTTAGTTCATTATCACTTGCGTCTTCCTCTGCAGTATCAGTGACAAACCAGATTGACTCCAACAAAAAGTGATATATATGTCCATAGTTGAATAAACCAGGAACTGCGTGTGATGGGAAATCATTCCAGTTATTTATTGGCAGCAACGGCACATTCGGATTAGAAAGTGGTCCTTGGCTGTTAATCTGTGAAACCTTCAGAGCATACCACTTGCCATCATCCACTGTTATGACAAGCTTCTTGTAGTCCCCAGTGGCGAAACATGTTCTGCACCTGCAAAAAAAATTAATTAAAATTTAACAAAAGATAACATTTTTATATGCAAGTGAGCCAACTGTATTCTTTTCATAATTTCAATAAGCTAAACAATTTTGTTTTATTGAAGTAAAACAGACTCAACACTAGGCATGCTAAAAATGAAAATCCACAAGATGAAAAAATTTTTAAATAAAATGAATTCAAGAACATTTTAATTTAATTTTTTACCTGTATTTTGGTATTTTTGTCTTAATCTCTTCACACTGCTCTAAAAAGATAACTTTCAAATTTATTTAACCTAAACATATTATAGGCTAATACATGAATGTAGGTGGTTTTGCCCTCAGGAGGTTTCGCCACCAGCCTAGACCTGAAGCTGTTATAGATGTACAGAACATGCTAGGTATCTCGGCTTACCTCTCAATAAGTTTGGCTCCATTGTCGGTAAGTTTCAATCCTCTGCACTGCAACCAGCGTTTAATCTGTGTATTACTACACAATTCAGTAGAATCCAGGTCAATTTTAGCCGCCATTGTTCGCTGCTTTGTTTGCCTGACATACGGGACTTTCGCGGTGTTGCGGGGGTTATCCCAGGTAACCGTGACGTCATCTTCGTGGGCCGCTATTCGGATCAGGGAGACAGACACCCTCTCTACTTTTAAGATTAGGTTTAAAACTTTCCTTTTTGCTAAAGCTTATAGTTAGGGCTGGATCAGGTGACCCTGAACCATCCCTTAGTTATGCTGCTATAGACTTAGACTGCTGGGGGGTTCCCATGATGCACTGAGTGTTTTTCTCTTTTTGCTCTGTATGCACCACTCTGCATTTAATCATTAGTGATTGATCTCTGCTGTCTTCCACAGCATGTCTTTTTCCTGATTCTCTCCCCTCAGCCCCAACCAGTCCCAGCAGAAGACTGCCCCTCCCTGAGCCTGGTTCTGCTGGAGGTTTCTTCCTGTTAAAAGGGAGTTTTTCCTTCCCACTGTCGCCAAGTGCTTGCTCATAGGGGGTCGTTTTGACCGTTGGGGTTTTTCTGTAATTATTGTATGGCTTTTGCCTTACAATATAAAGCGCCTTGGGGCAACTGTTTGTTGTGATTTGGTGCTATATAAATAAAACTGATTTGAAATTGATTTTGATTTAAAACCCTTCAGGTTCTGGGGTAAAGCCACCCCCCTCCCCCAACCAGGGTCCTCTTGATCCCCCACCATTTTAAGCATTTTCCTTTATTTGCCTCTCACATACCTGGAAGATCTTCACCATCTCACTGTTATTTATGTCCTTCGCTTTTTTCAGTAAAATGGTTCTGGAAGCATTAACGCTTCAGCTTCAACTTGTTGGGAAAATGGCAGTTTCCCATCAAAGTTAGCCAGACCTTTGACTCCAAAACATCAGTGACTGTAACAGACTGGCTTTTCCATGGTCACAGGTGATTCCCTCCATATTTTTTGAACCTTGGACCCATGGTGTGTAAATCAAAGCTGAAATAAGAACAGTTTTTTTTTTTTTTTTTCCATACCACTGTTGCCTGTGTGTTTGCTCAGAGGGGCTGGTAAGGTTAGACTTTATCCATGTGAAGTGCTTTGATGCAGCGTTATTGTGATTTGGTGCAATGTAAAGAAACTGAATTAAATTGGGATAGGCTAGCGCAACCAACAACAGCCCCACTGGTGAACCCTGAACGGTGGAAGCAGGTACAGAACATGAATGAATGAATGAATAAATGACATTGATGTATACATTCTTGAGACTGATTTATGTATTTTTAAATTCAACCTGCCATGCTTATTTCACAAACAGGTTTTGGGTTCTCTGGTTCACAGGGGGATGTGACTTGGAACTTCCAAAACAATATTTTCTGTTTGAGAAAGTGTTTGTGGCATGAACTTGGTGAGCTGTATCTAATATGTATCCATTACACCTGACGTACACATCAACAGGAAATCAGTGTAAAATGAATTGAATGATCTTTGGCCCTGCCCCCTTTTATGCTTCTGCGCATATGGGTAACGTGCAAGATTCAACAATGATGCGATTCAATAAATTACACATTGGTAACAGTTTATGTCTTATCTCAGACGGGGGGAAATGAGAGAACAGACACTATGGCTTATTTGTGTGTCAGTGTGACTTTACTCATGTATATAATGTTGTTTTTCAACTTTTGCTCTGCTGGGTCTTCTGTTTCCTCATGTCGGTTACAGAGGGACTTCAAGCCGAATATGATACACAAGTCTGGAGATGTGGTTCTGGGAGGATTGTTTATATTCCACTTATCCTCAGATGTTCCTGAGATGACTTTCAAGTCTGAACCCCAACAGCCGACCTGCTACAGGTGAGTGTGTCAAGGAGTGTGGAGTTCAGGAAAAGCATGAATATATTTATAAAATTTTAATAATGGTGAGACTTTGTTACAATATATTACAGAAGTTATTAATGAAGAATTTATCTGGTTTATATGTAATTTGATTATGAATATTTTTTTATATACATTGAAAGTATATTTCCATATCAACAATTGGTTTTATTCTAACACTGTGCAAGCTGAATGAGCACTGATGATTTTTCTCCTACTTTTGTTGTTGATGAGAGACAACTGTGTCAGCAAAAGTGGCAAACTGATGAGTGATGTATTTTGTCTCAGTTTTAATGTTGCAGGATTCAGACAGGCTCAGACCATGGCTTTTGCTATTGATGAGATCAACAGAAATTCTAACCTGCTTCCTAATGTGACTCTGGGATACAATCTTTATGATAACTGCCAAACAATAGAAATTGGCATTCGTGCTGCCTTGTCTTTAGCCAGTGGGCAAGATAAACAGTTTATATTCAATGAAACCTGTGTGGGAACCCCTCCAGTGTTTGGAATTGTGGGTGATACTTCCTCTACACGTACTATTGCCATCTCATCTGTCTTAGGTTTGTACAGAGTGCCAATGGTAAGTTTTCTGCATCAGCATCAATTCATTTTACTGCATTTTCATTCCATTTGAATTCCATCTGTATGTAAAGGAAGAAACACATTTAAATGTTGAAATATAAGGAATACTTTCTTCATGCTTTCAGCCTTTGTAGGTTACACTATTTATCTTGTGCAGGTGAGTTACTTTGCAACTTGTTCCTGTTTGAGTGACCGAAAAAAGTTTCCATCCTTCTTCCGGACTATCCCAAGTGATGCTTTTCAAGTAAATGTTAATCTCTAAGAGGAAAATGTAAAACAAAGTAGAGCATAATGACGCAGCAAAATACATCTCTATGTGAAAAAAAAAAAAATAGAATAATACATTAAACCAAAATAAAATACACATACACTACACCTTTATATAAGATTTGCTGTTGAAAGAACACCGACGTCTGCACACTAATCTGTAATTTCTCTCTGTACTTAGGTGCGTGCTATAATTAAGATTTTAAAACACTTTGGCTGGACCTGGGTTGGCCTGTTGGTCGATGATGATGACTATGGACTCCAAGCTGCCCGATCTTTCCAGTCTGACTTGGTTGAGTCTGGGGAAGGTTGTCTGGCTTACTTAGAAGTTTTGCCTTTAACCAAGAAGCCAACTGAATTTAAGAGGATAGCAGAAGTAATGAAGAAATCTACAGCTCGTGTAGTGATTGGATTTGCTTTTGAGAGTGTTATGATAAGAATCATGGAAGAGGTTAGAATTAAAATACATCTTATTTCAAGAATGTAATTTAGAGAAGTAGGACACAACTATGATTTACAAGAATAATGTCTTTTTCATAAAACAGTTAACTTGTGTTGATGGTGTTAAATTCATTGTATGTGTTGTGAAATTGTTGTTTTTCATCAACAAGTAAGTTAATTTAATCATTTTATTAAAAAAAATGAGCTGACAGAACAGTCATGTTGACATAGTTTACAAAACAGAAAATGTTATGAATACTGTCATAAACTATAACTTAATCTATTAGTTAAGTCAGGTTTTGTCATTGATACAGTGCATCACTGACACTGCTGGATAATATATATATATATATATACTTTTTTTTTTTTTGCTGAAACAATGTACAGGTGATAAACCAGAATGTGACAGGTCTGCAGTGGATTGCCAGTGAAGGGTTTGCACCATCTGCAGTGCTACAGACCCCCAAATTCACACCATACCTCGGTGGAACACTGGGCATCACCATCCGACGAGGAGAAATTCCAGGTCTGAAGGAGTTCTTGTTAAAAATACATCCTGGCCAACACCACAACAACAGCTATGGACATAATGTGGTGAGACATCGTCCATACACTGTGGCATTAAATTGCAATTTCACTTTTTTGATGATTTTCTTTGTTTCTTTTAACTGTTTTTAAACATTTCAGGTAATGCAGTTTTGGGAATTCACATTTCAGTGTAAATTTACCCCACTTCCACCAGACTGGGTAGAAGCTGGGGGAGCACAATGTACTGGAGATGAAGATCTAAAGAAAGTGAAGAGTGAGATTTTAGATGTTTCAAATCTCAGGGCAGAGTACAATGTGTACAAGGCTGTGTACGCACTGGCGTATGCCCTTGATGACATGCTACATACAGTGTGTGCCAGGGAGAGGACCTTTCAGCGGGAAAAGCTGTGCCAGTTTAAACAACCTCGAGCTTTGGCAGGTGTGATTTTTATTTCAATAAAATTTGTAATTTTGCATGTAATACAGACCAGCATTGATCAACCCATTTGGCCATATAGTCAGTGATTCCCCTTTTTCAGTTTTTTTCTTTTTTGAGAATAATGCCCATTTTCTGAGCTAATAATTTGGCTATGAACATCCATCCATCTATTTTCGAGACCTGTTTACTCCAATTAATTAAGGTTCACTGGGGGCTGGACCTTATCCCAGCAGTCATAGGGCATGAGGCAGGGTTCACCCTGGATAGGATGCCAGGCTACTGCAGGGCCACATATAGAACAGACAAACATATTTAAACCCACACACATATTCACACTTGCACACACACCTCTGGTCAATTTAAAGTTTCCAATTCACCGAACCTCCGTGTCTCCATGCAGCAGCACACATTTGGAGCAAATGCTCACATTACATCAGTTCGGACTTTTTGTAAATTTCACAAGAAGAAGAAGAAAAAAGTGCACTCATCTATTAACAGAAACATGATAAAAAGTAAGGCTGGGCATGCCTGCACATCCATCGCCCCCAGGGGGTAAAGTGTTGACATAACTAAAACACAAATACGCAAAACTGCTTATTTTCTTAAAATGCTGTGTTTCAGTGTAAACAGACACAGCAGTGTGTTATGTTTTAATCTCTCAGAGGATTTACTGAGTTATTTTCTATCTCTTATTTTGTTTCTTGCAGCTTGTGCATTACTTGCAAAATGTCAATTTCACCACATCATCTGGTGACCAGGTGCTATTTGTTGAGAATGGTGATTCCTTACCAGTCTATGACATTGTTAACTGGCTGTTGCTCCCTGATGGAACAATAAAGGTTGAAAATGTGGGTGTGGTTCATAAGTCACCCTGGAAAGGTGAAGAGCTGAGACTTGAAGAAGACAGAATCTTCTGGACCTGGCAGTCGAAAGAGGTCATATGTTATGTTGACATGATTTTATTGAAAAACTAACCATCTGCAATTATGCAGAATGAGAATATTTTTTTTATATTACTGTAGCCACCCAGATCAGTCTGTAGTGAAAGCTGTCCATCTGGCACCCGCATTACAAGAAAGAAAGGCCACCCAATATGCTGTTTTGACTGTGTGCCATGTTCTGAGGGAAAAATCAGCAATGAGACGGGTCAGTCTTTAAAAAAAAAAGAGAAAAAAACTGCAGCTTTCCCCTGAAAAATAAACTAATACATTTTTTTCTTCAGATTCCATGGATTGCACCAGTTGTCCAGAGAACTTTTGGCCTAATCCTCAGCGTGATCAATGTGTTCCTAAAGGAATTGAGTTCCTGTCCTATCATGAGCCTCTGGGTATCTGCTTGACAGCTACTTCATTGCTGGGGACATTTATCTGTGCTGTTGTCCTCGGGATCTTCACATATTATCGTAGTACACCAATAGTACTAGCCAACAATTCAGAACTGAGCTTCCTGCTCATAATTTCACTAAAGTTTTGCTTCCTGTGTTCGCTGCTGTTCATTGGCCGGCCTCAGCTGTGGACATGTCAGCTGAGACATGCAGCCTTTGGGATCAGCTTTGTGCTTTGTGTCTCATGTATCCTGGTAAAAACCATGGTGGTTCTGTTTGTGTTTAAGTCCTCCAAACCAGGAGGTGGAGCCAGATTGAAATTTTTTGGTGCCAGACAACAGAGAGGGACAGTTCTGGCTTTGAGTTCTGTCCAGGCAGTAATCTGCACTGTTTGGCTTGTCTCTTCCTCTCCAGCTTCTCGTAAAAACACTCAATATCACAATGACAAAATAGTTTATGAATGTGTTGTTGGATCCACAGTTGGTTTTGCAGTGTTACTGGGGTATATTGGCTTTCTGGCTGTCCTCAGCTTCCTGCTTGCATTTCTGGCCAGGAATCTTCCTGACAGTTTTAATGAGGCTAAGTTCATCACTTTCAGCATGCTGATATTCTGTGCTGTGTGGGTGGCATTTGTCCCCACTTATATCAGCTCTCCTGGTAAATATGCAGATGCAGTGGAAGTATTTGCCATCCTGGCCTCCAGTTTTGGCCTCTTGGTTGCACTGTTTGGACCCAAATGTTACATTATCCTCCTAAGACCAGATAAAAACACAAAGAAGGCAATCATGAGCCGAGATATTGAGACTTAAAGGAGCACTTCATTTCACATTAGATTTACTTGGACCCCCCAGACAGTCTGGGGGCATTATGTGACATGTAATTTAAATGTTGTAAACATGGTGTTATCTGGTACTGAATCTTTCCTGTATGCTGTCATTTTTGTAAATTTTTCACTTCAGTGAAATTTTCATTTTCAAAGGTGGACAAAACAGTTGTTTTCAATTTGGTTATAAAAAAGCAACTTGCAAGTACATTCTGTTCAAGAGGGTGTCGTTCCATTGAAATATATTATGCAAAAAGAAATGTATGGATTTTTTTTGTGTTTGTTTTTATTATAGCTGCAGTCTGCGCATTAAAAAATACTGCAATGATAATGCAGAGAATTATGTTTATGTTGAAATTTTGTCTTAGGTGTCAAGGGTAACATTTATATCAAATACAATGTAATTTACTTTGACATAAAATTTGGGCAGCAATGTGGCTTAGTGGTTAGCACTGTTGTCTCACAGCAAGACGGACATGGGATCAATTCCCACCTGTTGCCTTTCTGGGTGGAGTTTGCCTGGTCTCCCCATGTTTGCATAGGATCCCTCTGGGTGAACCGCCTTCCTCCAGCTTCCAAAGACGTGCAGGTTAGGTGGATTGAAAACTTTAAATTCACGATAGGTGTGCATGCAGATGTGAATGTCTGTGTTTGTCTATATATGACCCTGCGACAGACTGGCATCCTGTCCAGGGTATGCCCCACCTCTCACCCTATGACTGCTGGTGATAGGCTCCACCCCCGACCCTCAATTGGAGTAAGCAGTTGATGGTGTGTGAGTGAGTAACATGAAAATTTATTTTAGGCAAGTGACCCCCCAAACAGATTCATTCTTGGCCCTTCATAACACAGAATTTGGGTACCGCTGGTATCATATAGTCCACATATTCAGTTTATGTTTGTGGGTATGCTATGTTGAGACATGAGAGTATAAACAAAATTCTTCCCAGCAGAGAGATATGTTCACATGATTTACACTGTGCTATCCATTTGAAATGTAGAATGTTGTGGCCCCTTCATGCATAATACGAATGAGGCCGATTGGCGCATGACGGAAGAATCAAATGGCACTCGTGAAAAATCTGAGCCGCACTCGAACACCACATAGAGCATTGCCACATCCATGAGGGCACTGTACATGCACTCTACATTCAAATGTTGCTCACGCCACAAACAAATTCGAACAGCAGGCAACATGAGGTCACACTGCCATCTGATTATGCTCGCAACATTCGACATATCGTGCTGCAGTTGATGGGCTACATGAAATCATCATCAACATCACACCGGGCCTTCACAGCAGTGGCTGAATGATGGCGGATGGCTTGCGAGTTCCCATTCGACCCACACTCGGCCGGAGTCAGCTGGAGTTCAGGTGCGACCCACAAACATCCAACACCACTCGCAGGGCACTTAGTAAAGGTGGGGCCTTTCATGCTTCCAGTATGAGAGCAGAGCACATGCAGCCACTTTTGAACTTGCATTTTCTAAGTGCCCTGCAAGTGTGCCATTTCCCCCCGAGCAACACAAATGGCGTTCAAGTGTGCAGTGTCTCCCCCCAGCAACACAAATGGTATGCGAGTGTTGCTGGTTTTGCAGTGTTGTTGGGGTATATCGGCTTTCTAGTTGTCCCCCCGGCAGAACAAATGGCGTGAGTGTGCCCACCTGCCACTCCAGCTGCATGTCACAGTGCCAGCATGCCATCCGACCGATCTGGTATGCCATGTGACATGCGATCGCAACGTCCACAAGGTCCGTCCATCATATTTCAACTTGACTGACAGATCAGCCACATCCTGGAGCCATGAGCTCAGGACAGGTGTTTGTGTTGCTCCTCAGTGATATGATGTCCATATTGACATGATCACATGCCCTCACACCAACGTTTGTCAGGGGACCATGGTTGACATGTAATCAAGTCATGGGTTGGATGTCATTCGAAATCAAGCAGGGAGGGAGCAGACCAGTGACTGTGTTCCTGCGGCTTGTGCCGCTCCACATCGCACACCGCCGCATCTGTGACGCAAAACTGGGGAACACATATTGTCACATGTGCTCCACTCACCCATGTGCAAGACACGGTGGTGCAGTTGTTCTGCAAATGAAGACAACATGTGTAAAAAAACAAAACAAAAAAAACATACTAGATCACTTTTGGATCATCCCAACCACATGTCAGCATGCACGGCCATTAGCATGCAGTCACAGCTGCATCTGACCAGTGTGTCATAGCAACTCAGCTGGAGAACACATATTGTGTAATGAGGAACATCATCTCTCAACACACCACCACAAGGCACGTGTTCCATGCTCTCCTGACGTGGTAAAAAATTCAAACCCATATCACCTTTGGAACACATTCAGCAGTACCTCAGTACGTAATGGACACCATCAGCCAGGCTGCCCCATGTGAAAATATACGTCTGCTCATGTGAACGGCCGGCAATCCAAATGTCACGTCTACGGATGAGCAGAGCCAAGCTGATGTGTTCATGATATGAGCGCATCAATTAATTCATGTCAGTTCATTAATTCCTTTTTTATGTCCATGGCCATGGTTCATGGACATGAAGGAACACAAGAACAATATTCTTGTATTGTCTGCTCTTTATAACAGAATTAACCCTCTGGAGTCGTTTGATATGGATACACATCAAAAGTTATATGTCTAAATAAAGCGGTCCTCCCATTAAATTCCCCACACTTTCTGTTTGAATGTTTGTTGACAGTGCAGACTTCAACCAACATACTACTTTTTTTTAAATTTTGTTGATAGACCCAGAAAAACTTGAATAAGGATTAATAATTTTCACCAGGCATTTTGCTGGATTATTCTGTGTGGAGCGCTGCTCCGTCGATCACTTTGTCCAGTGCACGTGGGTGAGTGCCCGATCAGGTGGATTTCTTCACTTTCCTTCTCTCCGCTTGGAGTATTTACAATGAAAAAATGAAAAAAAAATCATTATTTTCCCTTTATTCTTCGGCGGCAAAGCCAACACATTTGGTAGGAAAAGTCACACAGTCAAAGTCGCTCTGATCTCTGAACCAATCACTTTGACCAGTGGTGCGTGCATGTGCACATGAGAATGGATGAATTTCCTCATCTTCCTTCTGTCTGCTTGGAGCATTTTCAATGGAAAACAAAAAAAAAAACCAACAACAACAACAAAACAAACAAAAATAAATTATTTCCTCTCTATTCTTTGGTGGAAAAGCCAACACATTTGGTAGGATACAGTCAAAGCCACTCTGGTCTGTGTGCTGCATGATTGCTTTGACCATGCTTTCTGGACTTGTTAATGTTTGTTTTGTTTTTTGTTTTTTTTTGGAGCAGGAGCACAATGAAAGTTGAATTTAAAATTCTGTGGCTGTCTGATGGTCAATTATCGTCTTCTTATTTGGCAAAGCGCACAAGCAGGGGCCACCAGATGCAGCTTTTCCAGGTCAGACAGTGCTGTGTGGGTTTTGATGTTTTGTTATCTGGAGTGCTCTCTCTGTCTCTCTCTCTGTCTCTCTTTCTCACTGAAGACATGCAGCGGAGTTGTTTGATATCCCTGCTGAGAGGACAGTGTACGAACAGTGAGGAAATGTGACATCATGCATTCATACATTGTCAAACTCTGCTCAAGTCCACCTTCTTCCAGTGCATATGTGTCTTTATGTGTCAAAATTGCAGCAGGTCCAAAGACAAAGAGATTTCTTTAGGGCCCCTTCACACATAACATGAAGTTGGGCGAAAGAAGCAGAAACCATAAAAAAAATTTAAATAAATAAATAAAATAAAATTGGTGAGTCGTGAAAAATTCCAGTCGGGAGGGACACACGGTCAGACAGGCATGAACGATCCCGCGGCAGCGGTTTCAGGCATGCTCGTGTGCACATGCACGAACACAGTGCGAGCACATGAGAGGTGTGATTCCTCACACATATGTGATTTTCACACAGCAATGGAAGCAATCACATATTGGACAAATGTACATAAATCAACAAAAATGTGTAAGGACAAAATAATGACAGAGCACAAAACATTATAACAATGACTGTACTGATTAAATATAAGACAATCATGTTACTAGTAATGATTCTGTTCTTACTGTAAAATGAATAAATAATTAAAACACAAAAAAGAAAAAAGAAGCAATGTTTACTCTTACTGTGTAGGCACTCTGGCAAAACTATTTCCATCGGGATTAATAAAGTCCTTGTTATTCTTATGATGTGAAATTGATGCCTGATGACTTGACGGACTGTGTTGGAAATGATGGAACAAATGGATTTCGTTTTGCTTTGTAAAATATTTAATTCCTGTCATAAAGAACAGACAATACAAGAATGATCCTCCTGCTGTTATTTTATGTACATGAACCATGGCCGTGGATGCAAACAAGAAAGTGACTTACTGGCATGAATGAAGCAATGTGCTCACATCATGAACACATCAGCTCTGCATGTCCAGCTGTCCAGTGCCCACTGAGGTGTTGGTGACCATGTTGCAAAGGTGATATTTTTTTATTTATTACCATGTGAGGCAAGGGTGGGCAATGTGTTCCAGAAAGGGCCAAGAGGGTGCAGGTTTTCGTTGCACCCACTGACTCCACCAGGTGATTTCACTGATTAATATCACTTTAATATATAATAAACTCATAATTACTCACCGCAGATGTTAATTTGGAGAATAAAAAATCATCAAAAAGGCAAACAGATGCAGCCTGGCATCAAAAGGATACTTTGGGAGAAAACTGCCCCAGTGCTAGTGTTGGATGCGTTTGACGGGCAGAGTCGGAGGAGTAGCACGGGGTGGTGGAAAAGCAACGCTTTTGGGTCTTAAAGGCTTTGTTGCACTCAGCAGTCCAAACAAAAGGCTTATGTGAAGAGGTGAGCTCCTGCAGATATGATGCCACAGGACTGAAATGACTTGTGAATTTTCTATAAAAGTTTGCAAAGCCCAGAAACCTTTGGACCTCTTTGCGGGTATGTTGCAGGGCCCAATCAGCCATGGCAGCAACATTACTGGGGTCCATTTTGATCTCCCCCTCAGCCAACACAAACTCCAGGAAGGAACCAGAGGGCTTGTGAAACGCAGGTTTTTCCACCTTGATGTACAGCTGCTTTTGAAGTAACTTAGACAGTACGGTCCGGACATGTTGAGAGTGAGTCTCCTCATCAGGGGACAATATCAAGCTATCACCAAGATAAATGATGACAAACGTATTTAGGTCATTTCACAAAACATCATTCACCAAGTTCTGAAAAACAGCAGGACCACTAGTCAAACTGAAAGGCATCACTAGATATTCATAGTGTCCCAATGGCATGTTAAACACTGTCTTCCATTCGTCCCCTTCTTGGATACTCACCAGATGATATGTGTCTCTCAAATCCAGTTGAGTGAAAATCCACGCTCCATTTAATAGTTTGAATGCTGAGGCAATCAGAGGAAGGGGATACCAGATCTTGACTATGATACATCCCCAATTCCAATGAACTTTGGACATTGTGTGAAATGTAAATAAAAACAGAATACAATTATTTGCAAATCCTCTTCAACCTATATTCAATTGAATACACCACAAAGGCAAGATATTTAATGTTCAAACTGATAAACTTTATTGTTTTTGTGCAAATATTTGCTTAAAAACCTACATCGCTGTGTAAAGGATTTTACTGCATGGGCTCAGGAACACTTCAGAAAACCATTGTCAGTTAACACAGTTCGTTGGTACATCTACAAGTACAAGTTAAAACTCTACCATGTAAAGCAAAAGCCATATGTAATAGGTTGAAAATGCTACAGACAGAGTTTTTATTATGAAGCAAACCCCCCTCTTATTTTTTTTTTGGAGATAATACTGTAAAGAACTACTCTAGTAGAGTGACTTGAACGCATCACAGATGCGTGGATTCTACTCCACCAAATCAGTAGATGGCGCTTGTTTGCTCCTGTGGATCAGACAGAGCTATTTCTTCTCAGGCCTTACCTGGCGCGAATCAGAAATAAATGGCGCTGGCTTGACAAGGATATTAATTTGCTGTCTCTCCTCATTGATCCACAGGTACTGTAAAAACACCCTCTAAACTCATTAGTTTATATTCACACAAACGTGAATGACTGAGAAACCACTTTCCTGTGTGTTAGGATGACTATAACAGATATATAGCGTTTAGTTGTGTAGTTAATGAAGTGTATCTGCCGAGAGCTATTATTAGCCGACATGCTAGTTTGCATGTCTCATGCAGTAGAACAAGGTTATAAATGAAATCCTTTGATCTCATACTGATGATTTGAGACAGGTAGGTGTATGTACAGGTTAGTAAAATAAGTTATTGTTTCCAGTGTGCAGAGGTGAGTTCACCGTGGACTTTCTCTTGGAGAGAGCATTAGCACTGTTTATATTGTTAAGCTGCTGTCACGATGTTGCACATATTGCCAGTGGAAAATACTGTGAATGTTTAAGCTGAATTAGAAGCGTTAGCACAAGAGTTGTAATGCAGCTATGTCCAAAAAGTTTCTTTTTATTACAAATTTGTTATTTTGGTTATCACTAACCTGTTTCAGTGATTCAATTTAATTTATTTTTCTAATTCTCCATCTTTTATTTACGCAGCTTTTGCAGTTTATATTTTGTTTGCACAGGATTCACTTTTCTTTTTTTAATGGACATTGATACATCTTTCTCATGCATATAATACAATTTATTGACCCGCATTGAAAATGAGATCCTGTTTTTCTGTTATGTGAGTTATGTTGAGAGTTTGGATAAAAGGAGATATTTTTGTTAAAAATGAGAAATAAATGGCGCTGGCTTGACAAGGATATTAATTTGCTGTCTCTCCTCATTGATCCACAGTGATCCATTGTGCGCGTAGAGCCAGGGCACCACAGATCCACAGTGCTCCTTAGCCTGTGTATCACATGTTGCCGGCCCAGATACCCCTAGGTCTGATGCCGGTTACACATACATCAACAACATCTAGAAACACTGCCGCCTTCTCTGGGCCCAAGTTCATTTGAAATGGACAGACGCAAAGTGGAAAAGTGTGCAGTGGTCTGATGAGTCCACATTTCAAATTGTTTTTGGAAATCATGGATGTCATGTCCTCAGGACAAAAGAGGAAAAAGACCATTACCGTTACCAGTGCAAAGTTCAAAAGCCAGCATCTGTGATGGTATGGGGGTGTGGCAAAGGCATCTTACACATCTGTGATGGTACCATCAATGCTCAAAGGTACATCCAGGTTTTAACTTAGCTTTTATCATGTTATTTGTGGAATCAGAAAAAAAAAATAGAATTTTGACTCATCCGTACCTCCGATACAATCCAAGTGGTGGTACTGTGATACCACGAGTAATATATTTGACAGGGGCTTTTATTTTGACACAGTAATTTCTCAGATTGTGGTATGATGTCACTTCCTGTTCCTGGGGATAGTCATTTTTCAGTTATTCAAAGTGAAGGTCACATGTCAGCTCAGCTCCTCTGAAACTTTATCTTTCCATTTTGGTGTGGCATTGCCAGTAAGTACATTTATGTTGATTTACCTGTAGAAAGAAGTGATTAATGTATAGATAAATAGTTTACTCGAACTTTGATGACAAAATAAGTTAATTCATATGGAAACAGTAATGCAGTTATTGTACTGGAAATGATGTGTGACTCAGCTAATGTTAGCATTCCTTTTTGTGAAGTACCATAGACCTAATTAGCATGGAAGCTAAGCTAAGTATAGCATTTAGTTATGTATCTCTCCTACCTATCTGTGTAGATATTTTGGAGTACTCACCTTATTATTTGACTACTTACCTGCTGTATTTGTATTTATTTCAGTTTTACCTTCTTTTCAATAAACCTCGCTAACTACAAGACCTGCCTCTTCCTTGGGGGATTTGTTGAAGAGACGGGTTTAGCTGGCTGTTGGCTTTAAGAACAGTACAGGTACCCCTGAATTGATATGGTGATGGCGACGGAATTCTTCAGCAGGGAGGTGCGTGCATCCCAGCTGCATCGGTTCCTCTGAGTTTTCCTGGGGAGGTGGGGCTGGGGTTTGGTCTGGGCTACTTCAGAAGGAAGGTGATTGGGGCCGGTTGTCCGGTGGCTGAAAGGACGGGTCTCCCTCTGTGGTCGGTCTGACATCCTGCGGTCCACCTTTATTGCAGGCGGGATCAGGGCATCCAGGTCTTTGGGGAGATCGACTGCAATCAGTTGATGCTTGATGTGATCTGTGATTTCTTAAAAAAAAGTCATTAAACGTTGCTGAGTTCCACTCACTCTTGGGCCCCGAATATGCGGAAATCTATGGCATATTCTGACACCTTCCGTGGCCCCTGCCGAAGATTCATCAGGGAACGCTCTGCTTTGCATCCAGAAGACGTGTGTTGGAACAGCTGCTGCAGTGCCGAGATGAAATGACTGAGGGACTGACATCAGTCAGATCGCCAGCTCCATTCAGTGGTGGCCCAGGCTGCAGCTCGTCCCATCAGGTGAGAAAACATAAAAGCAATTTTCGTCCGCTCAATCGGAAACATAGACATATCAGTTTGAAGTGCAGTTCACATTAGGTGATAAACAGTCTCACTTTGCCAGACTCACCAGAACAGGACAGAAGATGCTCAGGACGGGAGAGCTGATGACACAAAACAGAGCCTGAACCTGACGCCTGCTGCTCTTGCCATCAAATCCAGAAGTGGGCTAGCGGTGGCTTCGGTTTACATTGTTGGGCATGTGTCATGGCCCAATTTGTGCATAAGTTGTTCTTGTCTGACTGGTGGTTGGCTCTCACTGCGGTATTGTATCACTTCCTGTTCCGGAGCACAGCGGTGTTTTTCTGTATCTGTTAGCTGTTTAATCTGCGCAGTTAGATTGATCTAGTTATCTAGATTACGATTTGTTTCCCAGTGTAATCTTTACGTGCCTTAACTAAAGCACTCCTTCTGCTGAATCACCTCTAAATTATTTACACATTATTCACTTTGCGTGTTTTTAGGAATCCGCTAGCTTAGTGTAGCTATTAGCTCTTAGCCGATTTAGCATGGCGGCTTCTCCTGTCTCTCCCGCACTTTTCTGCTCTGGGTGTGAAATGTTTAGTTATTCCTCGGCCTCCTTTAGCAGTAACGGTACTTGTAATAAGTGTAGCTTATTCGTAGCTTTGGAGGCCAGGCTGGGCGAATTGGAGACTCGGCTCCGCACCGTGGAAAATTCTACAGCTAGCCAGGCCCCTCTAGTCGGTGCGGACCAAGGTAGCTTAGCCGCCGTTAGTTACACCCTGGCAGATCCCGAGCAGCCGGGAAAGCAGGCTGACTGGGTGACTGTGAGGAGGAAGCGTAGCCCTAAACAGAAGCCCCGTGTACACCGCCAACCCGTTCACATCTCTAACCGTTTTTCCCCACTCGACGACACACCCGCCGAGGATCAAACTCTGGTTATTGGCGACTCTGTTTTGCGAAATGTGAAGTTAGCGACACCAGCAACCATAGTCAATTGTCTTCCGGGGGCCAGAGCAGGCGACATTGAAGGAAATTTGAAACTGCTGGCTAAGGCTAAGCGTAAAGTTGGTAAGATTGTAATTCACGTCGGCAGTAATGACACCCGGTTACGCCAATCGGAGGTCACTAAAATTAACATTAAATCGGTGTGTAACTTTGCAAAAACAATGTCGGACTCTGTAGTTTTCTCTGGGCCCCTCCCCAATCAGACCGGGAGTGACATGTTTAGCCGCATGTTCTCCTTGAATTGCTGGCTGTCTGAGTGGTGTCCAAAAAATGAGGTGGCTTCATAGATAATTGGCAAAGCTTCTGGGGAAAAACCTGGTCTTGTTAGGAGAGACGGCATCCATCCCACTTTGGATGGAGCAGCTCTCATTTCTAGAAATCTGGCCAATTTTCTTAAATCCTCCAAACCGTGACTATCCAGGGTTGGGACCAGGAAGCAGAGTTGTAGTCTTACACACCTCTCTGCAGCTTCTCTCCCCCTGCCATCCCCTCATTACCCATCCCCGTAGAGACGGTGCCTGCTCCCAGACTACCAATACCAGCAAAAATCTATTTAAGCATAAAAATTCAAAAATAAAAATAATATAGCACCTTCAACTGCACCACAGACTAAAACAGTTAAATGTGGTCTATTAAACATTAGGTCTCTCTCTTCTAAGTCCCTGTTGGTAAATGATATAATAATTGATCAACATATTGATTTATTCTGCCTTACAGAAACCTGGTTACAGCAGGATGAATATGTTAGTTTAAATGAGTCAACACCCCCGAGTCACACTAACTGTCAGAATGCTCGTAGCACGGGCCGGGGCGGAGGATTAGCAGCAATCTTCCATTCCAGCTTATTAATTAATCAAAAACCCAGACAGAGCTTTAATTCATTTGAAGCTTGACTCTTAGTCTTGTCCATCCAAATTGGAAGTCCCAAAAACCAGTTTTATTTGTTATTATCTATCGTCCACCTGGTCGTTACTGTGAGTTTCTCTGTGAATTTTCAGACCTTTTGTCTGACTTAGTGCTTAGCTCAGATAAGATAATTATAGTGGGCGATTTTAACATCCACACAGATGCTGAGAATGACAGCCTCAACACTGCATTTAATCTATTATTAGACTCTATTGGCTTTGCTCAAAAAGTAAATGAGTCCACCCACCACTTTAATCATATCTTAGATCTTGTTCTGACTTATGGTATGGAAATAGAAGACTTAACAGTATTCCCTGAAAACTCCCTTCTGTCTGATCATTTCTTAATAACATTTACATTTACTCCGATGGACTACCCAGCAGTGGGGAATAAGTTTCATTACACTAGAAGTCTTTCAGAAAGCGCTGTAACTAGGTTTAAGGATATGATTCCTTCTTTATGTTCTCTAATGCCATATACCAACACAGTGCAGAGTAGCTACCTAAACTCTGTAAGTGAGATAGAGTATCTCGTCAATAGTTTTACATCCTCATTGAAGACAACTTTGGATGCTGTAGCTCCTCTAAAAAAGAGAGCTTTAATTAGTCATTAGTTACTTCATCCAAACCATCAACATGTTTATTAGACCCCATTCCTACCAGGCTGCTCAAGGAAGCCCTACCACTATTTAATGCTTCGATCTTAAATATGATCAATCTATCTTTGTTACTTGGCTATGTACCACAGGCTTTTAAGGTGGCAGTAATTAAACCATTACTTAAAAAGCCATCACTTGACCCAGCTATCTTAGCTAATTATAGGCCAATCTCCAACCTTCCTTTTCTCTCAAAAATTCTTGAAAGGGTAGTTGTAAAACAGCTAACTGATCATCTGCAGAGGAATGGTCTATTTGAAGAGTTTCAGTCAGGTTTTAGAATTCATCATAGTACAGAAACAGCATTAGTGAAGGTTACAAATGATCTTCTTATGGCCTCGGACAGTGGACTCATCTCTGTGCTTGTTCTGTTAGACCTCAGTGCTGCTTTTGATACTGTTGACCATAAAATTTTATTACAGAGATTAGAGCATGCCATAGGTATTAAAGGCACTGCGCTGCGGTGGTTTGAATCATATTTGTCTAATAGATTACAATTTGTTCATGTAAATGGGGAATCTTCTTCACAGACTAAAGTTAATTATGGAGTTCCACAAGGTTCTGTGCTAGGACCAATTTTATTCACTTTATACATGCTTCCCTTAGGCAGTATTATTAGACGGTATTGCTTAAATTTTCATTGTTACGCAGATGATACCCAGCTTTATCTATCCATGAAGCCAGAGGACACACACCAATTAGCTAAACTGCAGGATTGTCTTACAGACATAAAGACATGGATGACCTCTAATTTCCTGCTTTTAAACTCAGATAAAACTGAAGTTATTGTACTTGGCCCCACAAATCTTAGAAACATGGTGTCTAACCAGATCCTTACTGTGGATGGCATTACCCTGACCTCTAGTAATACTGTGAGAAATCTTGGAGTCATTTTTGATCAGGATATGTCATTCAAAGCGCATATTAAACAAATATGTAGGACTGCTTTTTTGCATTTGCGCAATATCTCTAAAATCAGAAAGGTCTTGTCTCAGAGTGATGCTGAAAAACTAATTCATGCATTTATTTCCTCTAGGCTGGACTATTGTAATTCATTATTATCAGGTTGTCCTAAAAGTTCCCTAAAAAGCCTTCAGTTAATTCAAAATGCTGCAGCTAGAGTACTGACGGGGACCAGAAGGAGAGAGCATATCTCACCCATATTGGCCTCTCTTCATTGGCTTCCTGTTAATTCTAGAATAGAATTTAAAATTCTTCTTCTTACTTATAAGGTTTTGAATAATCAGGTCCCATCTTATCTTAGGGACCTCGTAGTACCATATCACCCCAAAAGAGCGCTTCGCTCTCAGACTGCAGACTTACTTGTAGTTCCTAGGGTTTGTAAGAGTAGAATGGGAGGCAGAGCCTTCAGCTTTCAGGCTCCTCTCCTGTGGAACCATCTCCCAATTCAGATCAGGGAGACAGACACCCTCTCTACTTTTAAGATTAGGCTTAAAACTTTCCTTTTTGCTAAAGCTTATAGTTAGGGCTGGATCAGGTGACCCTGAACCATCCCTTAGTTATGCTGCTATAGACGCAGACTGCTGGGGGTTCCCATGATGCACTGTTTCTTTCTCTTTTTGCTCTGTATGCACCACTCTGCATTTAATCATTAGTAATCGATCTCTGCTCCCCTCCACAGCATGTCTTTTTCCTGGTTCTCTCCCTCAGCCCCAACCAGTCCCAGCAGAAGACTGCCCCTCCCTGAGCCTGGTTCTGCTGGAGGTTTCTTCCTGTTAAAAGGGAGTTTTTCCTCCCCCACTGTAGCCAAGTGCTTGCTCACAGGGGGTCGTTTTGACCGTTGGGGTTTTACATAATTATTGTATGGCCTTGCCTTACAATATAAAGCGCCTTGGGGCAACTGTTTGTTGTGATTTGGCGCTATATAAAAAAATTGATTGATTGATTGATTGATTGTCATTTGGCTAATTTGCTGAAACGTGCACAAAGTGTGGTCAGAGTGTCCTCTTGATGCACCTGTAGCACATGGCCTCGATTCGCCCTAATTAAATAAATACATTAATGCTGTCTCAACAAAATACCAGAGTTTTGAACTGCAGACAGACTGTGCTCACTCCCAGTTGAGAAATTCCTAAATCATCTGGTGATCTTAAGATAAGATGAAGACATCCCCCCATGGGCCAACACTGTGCTTCACAGCAAAATAGAATTGTAACTCAAAGTTGCAAACCAGCCCTTGCCTGGTTTAATGGTTGAATTTTTGGTCACTATGAATTACATGACATTATAATGCCTTCACATCAGAGTTTGGGCCAGAAGAACCCACCTTTTATGGCCTCACACCAAGGCCAGACCCTCTCAAGAGTGCAAGATGATATCCCTTCCACAATAAGAGTGGCCATCAACTCTGAGTCTTGACAATCAGCTTTTATCTTTAGGTCTAAGCAAAGGAAAAGACCTTTTGTGTTGTGTGGGCTGCCCGAAGTGGAGGTACTGCTGGCCCAACACCAGAGGGCACCCTGCCTGAAGGCAGGCTTCAGGCACCAGAGGGCGCAGTCGCCACCAGGAGCACCAGGAGCCCGGAGCTGACAGCTGTCATTAATCACCTCATCACACCATAAAAGCCTGTCGGAGACACATCTCTGCCGAGAAATCGTCTTACCTGACAGGTAAACTCTCAGCCGTTCAGTGCCGTATGCGCACCTTTGTACAGCTAAACTTGCCAGTTGTAACGTCTTTACATCTGAGCCATAGTTGTATGTTCTTTGCATCTGAGTCTTTGCAGCTGAAACCTTTTTGTAAACACATAGCTGGTTGCTGAGTTTGTGGACGTTTGGAGGAGTCGGCGTTCCCGCTCCTCAATCCAAAACTTGAGTGTTTCAGAAGGATCTGCACGTACTCTGAATATCTGTGTTCAGGAGGTGGAGGTTTTCCACCAGAAGGAACTTTGACTGTCTGTGCTGAACTGTTTGCTGGGTGTGCCCACACCCACTTGATCTATTTGTGCTTCCTGCCAGCAGTACCCGGTCCGACAGCTGGAGGCGGTGGCCACCTGGGGACTCAGGACTTGGCGGCTCCGGTGTCTCTCTGGTCTCCGCTGGCAGTGGAAATCGTGTGGGGCCCGGCTCTTCTCTGGACAGGCGTCTCCTATCCTCGAGCCTGCCCACACGTCACCAACTGTTTATTTGACTGTTGTCTAAGATCGTATCTGTATACCGTTGTGCACATTTCACAACATTAAATTGTTATCTTTTTGTATTTCCATTGTCCGTTCATTTACACCCCCTGTTGTGGGTCCGTGTCACTACACATTCCCAACAGGATTTCTCGGCCATCGTCATGGATCCCGAGGGGCGTCAACCATCGAGTGAATCACCAATGGAAATGCAGGGTGCACAGGCGCCAGCAGGAGGTATGTTAGGTGAGCTGCAGCAAATCTTAACCGCCTTCACTGCTCGGTTGGACTTGGTAACCGAGCAGAACGTTATATTCAATCGGAGGATGGAGGCTCTCACCGCTCAGGTGGAAGCACACGCGCAGGGCGCTGCTGCGGCACCTCCTCCTGCTGACTGAGTGCCACATACAGATATTCCAGTGGTCATTCAACTAAGTTCAAACAAGTGTTTGATCACCCCACTAGAGGCGAGACCGCTTCGAACGTGCTGCTGTCAATGAGACAGGGGCGTCGGAGTGCAGCCGAGTATGCAGTCGATTTCCGCATCGCGGCAGCGAGGTCCGCCTTCGTAAATGGACTGTCTCCGGTCCTGAAGGAGCATCTGCTGGCTAAGGACAAGCCGCGGGATTTTGATGGCCTTATTGACCTGGTTATATGGTTAGACAACCGACTAGAAGAACATAGGGGGGAGCGGGGCGAAGGGCGTGGCCGGGCACGAGCCGTCCCTCTTCCTTCCGGGTCCGAAAGGGTGCCGCCGTCCCCACGCTCCACTGCCAGAGAGCTCCGTGTGGCAACAGCTCCCCCTGATGACGAAGCTATGGACACGAGCAGGGCCAAAGTGAAATCAAATAACAGACAACAGAGGCTGGCCCGCGGGGAATGTTTTTTCTGTGGCTCGAGTGAGCACATACAGAAGAACTGCCCCAAGCGGTTAAACTACAACGCCCGCCCTTAGAGACTGGGCTGAGGGTGGGCCATAATACTCATGCGGGGAAACCCCGTAAATCCGCACGCATTCCAGTTACGATCCTGAGTGGGGATCTAACCCTTCATGCCCCAGCACTGGTGGACACGGGGTCGGAGGGGAATCTGCTGGACAGCAGATGGGCAAGGTAAGTTGGGCTCCCTCTAGTGGCCTTACTGTCACCATTGAAGGTACAGGCACTAGATGGCACCCTGCTCCCATTAATCACACACCAGACACAGCCAGTGACATTGGTTGTGTCTGGGAATCACAGGGAGGAGATTGTGTTTTATGTGACACCTTCTACCCCCCGAGTGATTTTGGGCTTTCCATGGATGTTAAAGCACAATCCCCGGATTGATTGGCTGTCTGGGGTTGTGACGCAGTGGAGCGATACCTGCCACCGGGAGTGTTTAGGATCCTCGGTTCCACCCGGTGTGACAGCTAAGGAGGAGGTTCTAGTCCCCCCAATCTGGCGGCGATGCCAGCCGAGTACCATGACCTTGCTGACGTCTTCAGCAAGGATCTGGCACTCACGCTGCCCCCGCACCATCCATACGATTGTGCCATTGATTTGATACCGGGCGCTGAGTACCCATCCAGCAGGCTGTACAACCTCTCACGTCCGGAACGCGAATCAATGGAGACCTACATCCGGGACTCTTTAGCTGCCGGGCTGATCCGGAACTCCACCTCCCCGATGGGTGGTGGTTTCTTTTTTGTGGGCAAGAAGGACGGCGGACTCCGTCCATGCATTGATTACAGAGGGCTGAACGAGATCACGGTTCGCAACCGATACCCATTACCGCTGTTAGATTCAGTGTTCACGCCCTTGCATGGAGCCCAAATTTTCACGAAACTAGATCTTAGGAATTCGTATCACCTGGTTCGGATCCGGAAGGGAGACGAGTGGAAGATGGCATTTAACACCCCGTTAGGTCACTTTGAGTACCTGGTCATGCCGTTCGGCCTCACCAATGCGCCCGCGACGTTCCAAGCTTTGGTTAATGACGTCTTGCGGGACTTCCTGCATCGGTTCGTCTTTGTATACCTTGACGATATTCTCATTTTCTCCCTGGATCCTGAGACTCATGTCAAGCATGTACGACAGGTCCTGCAGCGGTTGTTGGAGAACCGGCTGTTTGTGAAGGGCGAGAAGTGCGAGTTTCACCGCACTTCTTTGTCCTTCTTGGGGTTCATTATCTCCTCCAACTCCGTCGCCCCTGATCCGGCCAAGGTTGCGGCGGTGAGAGATTGGCCCCAACCAACAAGCCGTAGGAAACTGCAACAGTTCCTCGGCTTTGCAAATTTCTACCGGAGGTTCATAAAGGGCTACAGTCAGGTAGTTAGCCCCCTGACGGCCCTAACCTCCACTAAAGTCCCCTTCACCTGGTCGGATCGGTGCGAAGCCGCGTTTAGGGAGTTGAAACGCCGATTCTCGACTGCACCAGTTCTGATGCAGCCCGATCACTAGTTTATAGTTGAAGTGGACGCCTCTGACTCAGGGATAGGAGCTGTGCTATCCCAGAGTGGGGAGTCCAATAAGGTCCTCCACCCTTTTGCCTATTTTTCCCGCAGGTTGACCCCGGCTGAAAGGAACTATGACGTCGGCATTCGGGAACTTCTGGCGGTGAAAGAGGCCCTTGAGGAGTGGAGACACCTGTTGGAGGGAGCTGTGGTGCCTTTCACGGTTTTCACGGACCATCGGAACCTGGAGTACATCCGGACCGCGAAGCGTCTGAACCCCAGGCAAGCCCGTTGGTCACTGTTCTTCAGTCGGTTTGACTTCCAAATTACGTATCGCCCCGGGACCAAGAACCAACGGTCTGATGCACTGTCCCGGGTGCATGAAGAGGAGGTCAAGCCAGAGCTGTCGGATCCACCGGACACCATCATCCCCGAGTCCACTGTTGTCGCAACCTTCACCTGGGACGTGGAGAAGACCGTCTGGGAGGCCCTGACACTACACCCGGACCCCGGCGATGGACCTAAAAACAGACTCTACATCCCACCAGAGGCCAGAGCTGCAGTCTTGGACTTCTGTCACGGTTCCAAGCTCTCCTGTCATCCAGGGGTGCGAAGAACCGTGGCAGTGGTCCTGCAGCGCTTCTGGTGGGCATCGATGGAAGCGATGTCCGGGAGTACGTCCAGGCCTGCACCACCTGTGCCAGGGGCAAGGCAGAACATAAGAAGGAACAAGGACTCCTCCAGCCGCTGCCTGTGCCTCGTCGCCCCTGGTCCCATATAGGCCTGGACTTTGTCACGGGTCTCCCT